>NW_023179522.1:0-6548 GCF_002007445.2 Ailuropoda melanoleuca
GGCCAGTATCTTCATCTATGCCCGGCCAAAGGCACTCTCAGCTTTTGACACCAACAAGCTAGTTTCTGTACTCTATGCTGTCATTGTACCATTGCTTAACCCTATCATTTACTGCTTGCGCAATCAAGAGGTCAAGAGAGCCCTACGCCGTACCCTGCACCTATTCCAGGGCCAAGATGCTAAGCATGGGAAAGCTAGCAGAGATGGGTAGAAAGTGCTCTTAAGCTTGGGATCTATATCTTCTGTGAAGTCTGGAGGAGCTCTTATGGCCTACATTAGGGACTAGGGTTCAAAAGCACCATCAAGGAACTAATCCAGGAGAAAGAAGAGGGATGGATTGTAAACTGGCAGCTGGATTTCTAGACAGCACTGTAAATACATTTACTGTAAATACATGCTAGAAGTTCCCATGTTATCTGCTCTATTGTAATTTACATAGAACAGGTTCATCAGTCGTGCATCCTGGTGGGGCAGAAAGGATTGACTCTGAGCAGAAGACTGATTGCACTTCAATATTTAAATAAGCAAACAAATGCAGAACTATTATCTCTCTAAATGGCCTTTCCTGGATTTGCTCTTTGTTTTAATTCTGAAGCCGAAAATGTAGAAAAGGAAAGCAGAAGGAGGAAGCCATTCAAGGAAGCACAGGCTTCATTATGGAATAGCATTAGGGTACTTCTGGTGAGATCTCTTCTAGCCACAAGCCACTGACTGTAACCTATGAGTAGCAGGGACCCAGGTGATTATTCTAGTATGAATTACAAGGCAAGCAGACAGGAAACAGAATTTTTTGTTGGCAACATATCACATCCTGGACTATAGAGACTTCTAGGTTCATTTCCTTATTTACCTAGGTTAGTGGAGTTAGTGACTGAGTGCAGTTCTTTATTTAATCATCTGTCTCCATAAACTTATAGTTCATATATTAAATGGAATCCTATGTAGGTCTTAAAATAACACAGAGCTAATAACAGATAAAATATTCCTAATATAATAAATGCAAATATTAGGTTATGTAACAGCATCAAAAGTATCAGCCTTAAAATGGATAAGAAAGATATGATATAGATTTACACACACACACTGAAATATTACTCAGCTGTAAAAACGGATGAGATGTACCATTTGCAGCAATATGGATGGACCTAGAGGGCATTACACTAAGTGAAATAAGGCAGATTAAGGAAGAAAAATACCATATGATTTCACTCATAGTGGAATCTAAAAAACCAAATGAATAAATAAACAAAAAACAGAATTAGACCTATAAGTACAGAGAACAAACTGAGGTTTGCCAAAGGGGAGGAAGGTCTAGGATGGACAAAATGGGTGAAGAGGAGTGGGAGATACAGGCTTTCATTTACAGAATGAATGTCACGGGAATAAAAAACACAGCATAGGGAATACAGTTGATGATATTGTAATAGTAATGTACTGAGACTGACTGTAGCTACACTTGTGAATGTAGCATAACATATAGAGAAGTCGAATTACTATGTACCATTGTATGTCAACTCATGTACCATTGTANGGTTGCCAAAGGGGAGGAAGGTCTAGGATGGACAAAATGGGTGAAGAGGAGTGGGAGATACAGGCTTTCATTTACAGAATGAATGTCACGGGAATAAAAAACACAGCATAGGGAATACAGTTGATGATATTGTAATAGTAATGTACTGAGACTGACTGTAGCTACACTTGTGAATGTAGCATAACATATAGAGAAGTCGAATTACTATGTACCATTGTATGTCAACTCATGTACCATTGTACGTCAACTGTACTAGAGTTTTTTAATTTAATTTAAAGGGCCCCTGGGTGGCTCAGTTGGTTAAGCGTCAGCCTTCAACTCAGGTCATGATCTCAGGGTCCTGGGATCAAGCCCCACATCTAGCTCACTGCTCAGAAGGGAGTCTGGTTCTCCCTCTGCCCTTTCCCCTGCTTGTGCTCTCCCTCTCTCTCCCTAGCTTGCTATCTCTCAAATAAATAAATAAAATCTTTTTTAAAAATTAAAAAATTAATTTTAAAAAGCTTATGACAGGGACGCCTGGGTGGCTCAGTCGGTTAAGCATCTGCCTTTGGTTCAGGTCATGATCCCAGGGTCCTGGGATCAAGCCCTGCATTGGGTTCCTTGCTCAGCAGGGAGCCTACTTCTCCCACTCCCTCTGCCTGCCGCTCCCTGTGCTTGTGCTCTCTCTTTCAGATAAATAAATAAAATCTTTAAAAAAAAAAAAAGCTTATAACAGCCCAGCATAAACCTAAGCACAGGCTTTTAAAAAAAATTTTTTTAAAGTAGACACCATGCCTAGCGTCACTGGCTTGAACTCACGACCCTGAGGTCAAGACCTGAGGTTAGATCAAGAGTTGTACACATAACCAACTAAGCCACCCAGGCACCCCAAAGCATGTGCTTTTCTGAACAAAGAATATTGTGAGATAGCACAGATGTTATATCCGTAAACCAGATGCTGGTTCTACCTGCAAAAACATATCTAAAATCTGACTATCTCAAAAAAAGAAAAAATATCACTCTTACTGATTTGTTTAAATTAGACTAGAAGGAAATTAACTGAAATGTTAGCTGTAACTATGCAATGTAGCCCTTACTCTTATAAATTGCAATCTGCGGCAAAGATATTGTTACCAACATATTTTTTAAATAAATATTTCTTACCCAATAAAATACACAACCTTATTTGTCTGAATGGAGAGATAGTGACAGGGTATAGCAGTATGATTTTTAGAAATATAGCTCCCTACAATTACCCAAGACCTAGAATCCTGAGGACAACAGCCTACATGTAGCTTCTCTCTCCAGATGTGGGAGACTTCGGTTGCTGCAGCCTGTCTTTTCATAGTTTAACGCTGCTTAATAAAGTATGAAAGGCTACTAGCAAGGAAATCAAGCATTATGTGCTTGTTGCTACTTATTAAAATTCTAATATAATATTCATATCTTTTTGTGCCAAAACAATTACATAACCTTATGAGTATTTTTATTATAGTTTATTTTTTATATTTTGCTATTATAATTTATATTATAATTTATATTTATAATGACTAGATAAAAGTTCATCTAAGGCACATCTCCCAACTATCTCCATCGAATGAATTCCTGAAATGGGGTTACAATCTGGGATTGGAGTGTTATCCTCTGGGCATTATTGTTGTAGCTATTATATGAACCCCCTTATAGGTTAGTTCCAGTTAATAGGAAGTAAAAACATGATGTTGATTTCCTTCATTGTGCTCTTCTTTATTGTCCAAGCTTTTTATAGTAAGATGCATTATTTTCTTGTTTTAAGAACCACCTCTAATTCTGAATTCAAAATTTATTGCATGGTGCACTGGGTTGTTATACTCAAGTAACGAATCATGGAACTTTACATCAAAAACTAGGGGTGTACTGTATGGTGACTAACATAATATGATAAAAAATTATTATAAAAAAGTAAAAAAACCAATTATTTCAGGTATAGGAAAAGTCTTTAACACAGTTTCCTGCATATATTCATTTCTCTATAACAATGAATGAAAAGATGCTTGAGTCCATGTGAATTATAGCAAGATCAAAACTTCTCTTGACTTGGACTGTATTTTCATAGTTGTGTGGTGACCCTCATAGCTCATATTGAATTTGATGTCACAAAACCTAAGAGTTTTCAAGTAAACTATTAATTGTCAGATGAAGTACTCCTCATTCTCCATTGATTAATTCTGCCGCCAACTTACATAGAGGACTTTATTTTATCCCTGTTACATTTGATCTTGTTTGTTTCAGACCATCTTTATAGTCTGCCATTCTTTAAAAATATTGCATAGATAATATGATTCTTTTATAATTCTCTTTTGCCGGAGCAGTGTCTGGGGAAGTCTCCAGTATTCTTCATCATTACAGGCGATAACAGTAATGATCCAGACTGGGTCTTTCAGGTGGGAGAGATACTCAGAGTGGCCAGAGGTAACTCACATCTACAGAACAAGTGAGGATCAACATAGAGGACTTCCATGTTCAAAAATATCTACTGGTTCCCGTCAACTTTCATAAACTTCAAGTTTCTTACTCTGCCTTTCAAGTGTTTTCACAGTATGGTCTGTTTTCCTTTTGGTCTTTTTGCCCCCCCTTTTGGTCTTTATTTTAATTTCTTGCCCAATACAACCTTGTGCAGATGAATTTTAGATTGTGATTTTTTTTAGTCAAACGTTATAATCCAATCCTTTTATAATTTGCTAACATTTCACATTAAACAGAGTCAGAAAATATCCAAAAATCTTTCTGAAAAAGAGCATTTTAGAAATAAGAGTTCTTCCACAGTACTGAAACCCCTATTTTGCTTAAAAAGCCCTTATAAGTATAAGCATAAGTAAAGACTGAGAAACTATCAGAGAGGACTTAAGAGACAAAATACTTAAATGGAATATGATATGTTAGAGTGGATCCTGTGACATAAAAAGGATAAGGAAAAACTGGTAAAATCTAAATAAAACCTGGAATTTAGTTAACAATAATATACCAGTTTTGGTTTCTCACTTTTGAAAGTGTACAGGGCAATAAAATATGATAATATTAGGGGAAACCAAGACTGGAAGAGGAGAATATGAGAACTCTCTTTACTATCTTTAAAACTTTTCTGTAAAACTAATATTATCCTAAAATAAAAATTGTATTTAAAAGAAAATAATTTAATAGACCTTGACTGATTTCAGTGACTTCATAATACTAAAAGTAAACTATGGACTCTGAGAAACAAACTGAGGGCTTCAGAGGGGAGGGGGGTGGGGCAATGGGATAGGCTGGTTGGTGATGGGTAGTAAGGAGGGCACGTATTGCATGGCGCACTGGGTGTTATACACAACTAATGAATCATGGAACTTTACATAAAAAACCAGGGATGTACTATATGGTGACTAACATAATATGATAAAAAATATTATTATAATAAAAAAAAGTAAGCTGTCCCTTTTTGCTTATGGCAATATGTACAGCAAACATTTGGCTTTTATGTGCTATGTTGAAAACCTCTTTTTCAAATTTTCCTGGATTTTTCAGTCTCATGAAAGCCATATAATGATGCTGTTTTATTTTGCTGATTGATAAGAGAGAGTTGGAGTATATTTGACAAATAGTTCTTGCTTTACATTTAGCAGCTCTGCATCAGCTCCTTGCTCAGCAGGAAGCCTGGTTCTCCCTCTCCCTCAGTATATGAATTGCTTTCAGATGCATATTACTTTTGAAACTAACATTAATGATATGATGTTAACAAGTGAATTATTGTTATCCCATCTTATGGGTGAGTAAACAGGAATAAAGACAATTTTATAAGGTCAAAGTTCTTAAAAATGGTAGAACTTAAATTAGGAACTGGATCTTCTGACTGCTGAACCAAAATTATTTCCCCTCACACTACTTCCACACTACCTTCCTATATGAGTCTGGAATCACACCTCTTGAATTTTTTTCTAAATTCCTAAGTTAGAAAGCATTACTCCCTCATTGGAGTTCCTAGAGCACATTGTACTTCTCTTTTGGTACATGTCACATTCTGTGCTCATTATAGTGTATATTTATCATTTTACTTAGAAAACTACAAGTTCCTGAAGGGCAGAAACCATGACATACATTTTTATTCCAAAGAACATATAGCACAGTACCCTACACATAATAAGAGCTTAATAAAAGCTGGTTGTGATTTTATGAATAAGCAAATAAATGTGCTGGTTATCTTATTAACCCAGTTAGGTTTCTTATCTTGGCTTTTGAATGACTTAGTGTTGGATTACATTGCATACAGTAGTAAGAGAAAAGGGCTACATCCCACCCACAGATATCAATAAACTTGGTCCAGGTATAAACAGGAACTAGTAGGTAAATGGAGATTCAGATTTCCTGTCAAAATTCCCTGGACATAGTCTAAGCAGCACATACAGTTTCCCTAGAGCCAGGAGAGACTGTCAGTGAGCCTCCTGGGAAGAAGACATGGGCAAGCCAGAGGTTAAATATATTCTCCTGCCTCAGCTCCAGACTTGTCTTAATGCTGCAATACCTATCATGCAGTCTAAGCAGAAACCCAATGTGGATCTCCAGGAAGTATAAAAATATGCAAACCAGCCTGATTTTCTATGTTTAGCTGCAAATATCTGCAAAATTTTCCACTCTTGAAGAGAGGGCAGGTGGACCATGGTGAGTGGCTGAAAGTTCCAGGTGAGATTGGTCAATCTGATATCTTGATTCAAGAAAGCTCCAAGGAAGATGAAGAGGGAATTGGGGGAAGTGGCTGCAAGCACCATGATTGGACAGGAGAAAAGGTATTGTGGAGAATGAATGGGAAAACAAAGATTCACTACTTCTTTCCCCAAGGTCGGGGAAATGTGGGCAGCTTTAGGATCTTTTGGGTGTTGGACCAGGCCCAAAAGACATGTTTCTTATTCTAGAAGAAGTCTGTTGGTGTCCATATTGTCTCTTGGAAATAAGCACATAGAAGACTGGGAAAAAGATTCTATAGTACAATGAAAGGATTTCTTTCCTCAGATACCATAGAGGAGACTCC
>NW_023179523.1:0-1591 GCF_002007445.2 Ailuropoda melanoleuca
TACAGCAGTATCAACATTTTAACATGCAGAATTTTAGAGTTCTGTTTTGTTTCTGAATCTATTCACTCTTTCCTCTTGCTGTTAAAACCAGCTTGCTCTGAAAAGTTAAAGGACTTTAACATGGAGTCCACACCTTTAATGAGTCAAAGATTTTTCCAGTCATGCAACTGAATTCTTTCAACCTTGAAGTAGTTATATTTATTTTCATTGGGTAAAATACCTCTTTTGAGTCTTATGAGTGCATCAGAGGGATAAATAAAATGATGCTTATAAAAATTCTTTGAAATTTTCAGAGAGAGAGGGCCTATATCAAACTTTATTATTATTTTTAAAGTTTCATCCTCTAGGAATAAAATGTATGGTATAATTTGGCTTACTCTGAGTTTAGACAACAGGAAATCAAAATTGCTCAAAACTCAACTTTAGACACTACTTCAGTTACTTATTGCTGAATAACTAACCACCCCCAAACCTCATGGCTTTAAAAAACAATTTATTATTATCTCNTAAAGACAATTTATTATTATCTCTCATGGGAAGAACACAAACAATGAAAAGTACACCGGAATATAAATGTAATATATAAACAGTCTGTTTTGGAAAGAGTACAGTTTATGCAGGGAAAGCAGGAATTAAAGATAAAAGGAGGAACAAAGACTCAAGAGTTTAAAATACACTGTATCCCACAATGCGTTAAAAAAAAAAAACTACATAACTGCAAGAATGGCGAAAATTGAAGACACACCAAATGTTAGTGAGGAAGTGGATGAAATGCTGTGAATGTAAAACACTACAACCACTTTGAGAAAAGGTCTGGCAGTTTCTAATAAAATTGAACACACAACTACCCTCTGATCCAGTCATTCCAATCCTGAGTATTTACCTATGAGACATGAAAATATATAACCACAAAAAGACTTGTGCAAGAATGTTCATAGCAGAAAACGAAGAAAGAAGAAGAAGAAAGAAAACGAAGAAAGAAGAAGAAGAATTATTTGAACTGATCTTGGGTGATACTAAGAAGGCAGATTTTCAGGTATTTCAGTGACTCAGAACTGCTGCCACATCTGAACATGCAATTCCAGAAACTCATCTTTTTATTATTCAAAATACACACAGCCTGGTGCTAAAACATAGGATTCTTGAATAATTACTCAATTTGTCCTTTGTGATAGTATACTATTTCACCTGTCCTCATCCCTCGCATGCAGGGACAAAACAACGGAAGTGTGATAGAATATGGCATATAGTAGCTTTAGAATCAGACCTCAACTTGAATACTATCTCTACACCACATTTTGCACCTTAGGTAAAAAAAATCAAAGAGGGGCACCTGGGTAGCTCATTATGTTGAGAGACAGACTCTTGATTTCGGCTCAGGTCATGATTTCAGGGTCTGGGATTGAGCACCCCCTCCCCCACTGAGCTCAACAGGGAGTCTGCTTAAGATTTTCTCTCTCCCTCTCCCCTTGCCCCTCCCCTCACCCTCCACAAGTAGGTGAGCGTGCACTCTCTCACTCGTGCTCTGCGCTCTCTTTCGCTTTCTCTCTCTCTAAAATAATAAATAAATCTTCAAAAGAAAAAAAAAGAA
>NW_023179524.1:0-7311 GCF_002007445.2 Ailuropoda melanoleuca
AGAGGCCCAGAGAAGTTTAATGACTAGCCTAAGGTCATAGAACCTCTTCTGATGTCCGAGCTTAGGGACACATGGAGGGTCTCAGGCCTCTGTGGCTCCCTGCCTCTCCTCCCTGGACAAACGGAGACACCACAGAAGGGGAAGGGCTCCTTGGAGACCACCTGGGAAGTCCCTGGGCTTCCCCACCCCACCCCCAGGGAGGGGCTGGGTCAGTCAAGTCCGGAGGCCTGAGGAGGGCTGAGCTGCATGTTTGCTGAGGGAATAGATGAAGGGCAAATTGGGTGATGATGGGTTGGGGTCCTAGCACAAAAGGCCTTCTTTGTCCGGTTGCCAGGCAAAGTCCTTGCTTCCGTCCAGGCCCCGTGCAAGCTTCTGCACGGTGGGATCGGGGAAGACAGTGGTGCCAGGCTGGTGCTGACCCAGCAGGCTGTGCCTTCCAGCCTCTGCCCCCCAAGGCCTTGCGCCCACAACCTGCCTGGCTTCCCTCCCCTTCCCAGGGCCTCCCCCAGCTGCCACTCTCCTAGTGCACCCAGGAGACTCCAGGAGGCTCTCTGGCCAGGTAAACACCGAAAGTAGCACCTTCAGCTACCCGCTGTGCTGTGCCCTGTTCCTTCCTGGCCTGGAGGAGGCCTGGTTCTGAACTATAGCCCAGTGAGTGCCAACCCCCAAGTTTCTATTTTCTGAGGAAAAACAAACCCTCGGGGCTTCCAAGATGCTATCAGCAGCCCCAGAACTCCACCGGAGATCCTGGCCCAGAGAGGCAGTTTGGTCTCATCCAACCCTGCCCAGCCTCCCCAGGGGGCTCCGGGCTCAGGCAGATGTTGCGTGTGGGCTGGACGATCAGGACGGCGCCCCCACCCCCGCCCACCCCAAACTCCCTCATTAGTGCCAGAGGCTGCCTGGGTGCTGGTGTGGCCAGAGAGCAAAAGGGAGGCTAATGAGGGCTTTCCACAAATGGGGGGTGGGTGTGACAGTTGCTGATGAGGGGAATTTTAGCTCTATGCAATGCTGGGCCCCTTCCAGCAGGGAGGGCTGGGGCAGAGGGTCTTGCCCCCCTTTCTTCTGTGGTGGCAGCTTTCTCTGCAGTAGGTGTCCAGGATGGAGGGGCTCTGGCTGAGCTTGAGAGCCAGAGAAGTTGGAAAGAACCATTCGAAGCTCCAGAATAGGAGAAACACCAGGCCATCCTTGTCTATGGGACTCCCCAGTGAAGAGGAGGGGATGTGGTCTTGTGGAAAGTGCCCTAAATCAGAAGGTGAACTGGGGAAGGCTGTCCCTCCTCCTGGTTTTATTTCACCAGATACAAAATACGAAAGGACAACAGGAGATCTGGATAGTTCCTTCTGGCGCTGACATTTCTTGGGTCTGACACAGTGCTTCCCAACCTTGGCTGCATATTACAATACTGGGGGGGGGCCAGATTTTAAAAATGCTGTTGGCAGGCCACACCCTGACCGAGTAAATTCCAATCTCTAGGGGTGGGCCCCACGCATTGGGAGAGTTCCAGAGCCTAAGCAGGTTTGAGAACAAACTGTCTCTGGGCCTCTGCTCAGGTGCCTATCATACTGTGATCACAGCATAGAGCCCGAGGAGATCTTTCTAGAAAGCGAATGCAGTGAGCGGCCAAGCTTCCTTCTTGTTGTTCTAGTCCTGTGTTTTGGAATATTGGATTAGAGGGAGCGCAGAGGAGGGGAGAGAGGAGTGGGACGCTGCTTCATGAGTACCCAGGCGCGCACACACGCTCTCACACACACACACACACACACACACACACATCCATCCTCAGAATGGGT
Organism: Ailuropoda melanoleuca; assembly: GCF_002007445.2. Classification (NCBI taxonomy): domain Eukaryota; kingdom Metazoa; phylum Chordata; class Mammalia; order Carnivora; family Ursidae; genus Ailuropoda; species Ailuropoda melanoleuca. The sequence goes on from NW_023179524.1 coordinate 1,791, forward strand.
CCTGATTATATCTTCCTAAATAAGTGGTTATCATGCGGTTATTCATGTAGCTATGCATTATTGATTGGCCTTCGCCTCGCTGCACACCAGATGGGGTAGGAGGGGGTGCGGATGGGGCTGGGGTGTGCAGGGTGGGAGTGGGTGAGGAGGGAGGAGGTTTGAGGACCATGAGGCTGAATAGAAATCAACAGTCGCTCTTGGCAGCTGTAGTGTGGATGGAAGGGGGCGACTCATTACCTCTCCATTCAGACCTGGGCCCAGAGCTGGGGCTGCTGGGTGTGGGGTGCGGGGAGGCGCGAGCAGCCCGAGTCTGGAGATGCATTATTCAAACATTGCCCTCCCAGGATTGGTTATTATCCTGAACCACTATAGAGTTTGGTCTCCTAATTTTTAATCACAGGGAAGGTGGAAGCGTTAGCCTTTTGTGATTAATCCGGAGATAAAAATAGTTGACTGTTTTGGTGTTGTGCTGGTTGTCAGTCAAGAAGAAATGCATTAACTGTTGGGTGACTGAGGCCTGAGGAAGCCCTGCGTGCTCCCCAGGCAGAGCCGGGGCCCCGGAGCTGGACATCGGCCCGGGAGGCCACAGCTCTGCCTCAGACCGGCACGCGTGGCGCAAATACCGCCCCCCAGTTGTAGGGGTGCTTGGTCCTCGAGGTTTGCCCTCCTGTCACCCGGGAGCTGGGGAGCTCCCCTCGTGCTCTGCCCTGCAGACTGTGCCATGCGTGTGCGTGTGCAACGGGGGGGCCCCGTCTCTCCCTGTGTGGGGGGCGAGGGGACTTGAGTCGTGAGGTGAGGTCGGGAGACCGAATCGAGTTCTGCATTGACAGAGAAGGAAACTGAGGCCAGAGAGCACAAGTGCTGCCCAAAGTTACCAGTTGGCGAGGGCCAAGGAGGAGGGGGATGGGCTTGGGAAGCACGTCCTGGCTCCAGAGGGAGGGAAAGCTTTCATCTGTTTTCTGTACTAAGGTTCTTCACACCTTCGTAGGAAATAAAGAGATTCTGTGGCGAAAATCCGATGAAGCACCACCCAGCTCCACAGCTTTCTCTAAGAAGGGCTTCCATGATCAGAAGGCCTTGGGCTTCTGGACTAGAGCATACGCTGGGGTGACCATCTGACCGTCCTTCCCACAGGACACTGGCTGCAAGAGGGCAAAGTGGAGCTGGGGTCAGAGGGTGTCTGCCCTATTCTGGAATTGCTCACAGGAAGCCTAGGCAGTAACGATAGTGTCAAGCTCATTGACTCGGTGGTCTTGGTTTGCTTGGTTGGCCAACCCTGCCAGAACAGGCTGGCAAAATTCCCTTGGTGCCAGGCCAAGGGCAGCATGTGGGGGCTCCCTCCGAAATCCAGTAGGTCACCTAAGGCTTCCGGGATTCCTCAGAGGCTCAGTCAGCCCAGGGGGTTGGTTTCCACAGATGGCCGATGGGACACCCCAGCCGACAAAGGCCAGCAGCAGGGACGTGGAGGGTCATGCTGCCTAATGGCTGCCGGAGGAGAGCAGGAGGTCAGCCAGGCCACCTTCCTGCCCCCAGTGGATGGCAGAGCCCCTCACAGATGCTGAGCTCTTTGGAGGGCACTTCTGGGTCTCCACCTCACACACACTGCATTCTCTGGGAGCGGTGGATAGAAACGTGACTCCAGGTGTGTCCTTGCTCTGTCCGACCCTGCCAGGGGCTCACGTTCCATCTAGAACACAGTTCAGACTCCTCCTAGCACCTGCCCCTTCAGCCCCGGGCTGCATAGACTTCTTCCCCCCCGCCCCCCACGGGACCCTGCCCACCGCCTCTCTGTTTGCCAAACCAGCCAAGCTCACCCCCGGCCCAGGCCTGGCCCTGGCTCTTCTCTGCCTGAAGTCTCTATTCTGTATCCTTGTCCTGCCAGCTTCTTCCTGTCAAGGAGGGAGCAGCTGAAATGTCACATCCTCAGCGAGGCCTGGCCGCCCTGTGGAATAGCCCCCCTCCATTCCTCTCTGTGAGCTCCCCCCACTTTATTTTCTTTATCACCGGGTTCATTTATTGTTTGTCTCCCCTTATTACAAAGGAGGCTTCCTGACCACAAAGAAGGACTTTGTCTGTCTTGGTCATTGCAGTGTTTCTGGGTCTGGATCGGTGCCTGGCGCATAGTAGGAGCACAAGATTTGTTGAGTAAACAGAGGCTTGCTGGGTAGGAGGTCTGTCATGGGCATTGATTTCTGGGTTCAGTACTTTTTACTCTGTGTGTGTGTGTATGTGTGGTGGGGGTAGAGTTAGGGGTAGTGGATGAGTGAGTATTGGGGGGTGGCAAAGCAGGGGAGCCTGCCAGCCCTCTCTGGGACAGCAGTGTAGAAACTCTATTGTGTGACACTGGGGGACGGGCTGCTTCCTGTCNTCATGGGCGTTGATTTCTGGGTTCAGCACTTTTTACTCTGTGTGTGTGTGTATGTGTGGTGGGGGTAGAGTTAGGGGTGGTGGATGAGTGAGTATTGGGGGGTGGCAAAGCAGGGGAGCCTGCCAGCCCTCTCTGGGACAGCAGTGTAGAAACTCTATTGTGTGACACTGGGGGACGGGCTGCTTCCTGTCCTTGCTGGAGAGGGCAGCCTGGGCTGGGAGGGCTTGGGGGTGGGAGTGGGGTGCTTCTCAGGCTGTTTGCAGGTAGCACCGTTCCTTTTGGGGGAGGAGGGAGCCCAGCCCGGTTTGTCTGGCTCATAGGCTGCGGAGAAGGCTGCAGTCTGGGCATGGTGACAGATCAGGAGGAGGCTGGCTGCTGGCACTGGCCTTCCTTGTGTTTCGGCATCGGTGTTCAGCCCCAGGCCCCAGGGACCCGGCTGGGGTGCACAGTGGGTTTAGTTCACGCTAGGAGTCCCAACGCGGATTCCACGGAGGGAGGACCCCCGGGGGCCCTCTGGGCTGCCCTTAAGCAGCACATCCCTGTCTCTAGCTTCGGGCCTGCAGGCCAGCCAGCATTCAGCATTTCCTCCTTCCCTCCCCTCTTCTCACCGGCCTTCATCCTTTCCTTCCTTCCATTCGGCCTCTTCCTTGTCACAACCTGAGCATAGAGTGGTTGAGGAATACCAAACACGGCCTGCCCTCGGGGAGCTGACGGGCAGAACTTTATGACTCAGAGCACGTGCCCAGGACGGGCCTGCAGCATCCACATCACGGGGGAGCTTGCTTGGAAATGCAGACCCCTGGGCTCTACCCCAGGACCTCCCGAATCAGGAATCAGAACCGGCATTGAAAAAAAGACCCCGGGTAATTTGTATGCANGAACCGGCATTGAAAAAAAGACCCGGGGTAATTTGTATGCACAACAGCGTGTGAGGAGCACTGGTCCAGGGGGCTCTTAGAATAATCGCGAACTGATGAGCGCTTTGAAGGAGAAGCTCATTGGACAATGAGAGCACACAGCGGGCCTTTGTCCCTTTGTTGGCGGCCCTCTCCCTCCATGACTTCCTGGGACTGAAGTCAGAGAGAGGGTGTATGCTGCGTGCTGGAACGTGGGTTTGACGTCAGAGCCCAGCATGAACTTGTGCCACTCAGGCGCCCCTGCCCAGAGCATTTCTTGAACTTGGAATGCTGGAGTTCTCGTTCCCTGTCTTCCCCGGGGNTCCGGGGTCACTCTGCCCCAGCCTTTGAGACACCGCTAAGCTCGAGCCAAATGACCTTTGTCTTTGAGCCCGTAGCCTCCTGGGCACCCTTCTGTCTATGGAAGTGATCTGCAGATGCTTGTCTCTCCCCTAGGCTGCAACCTCACCCATCCTGGATCCCTGTCACCTGGCCTCGCGCCTGCCTTGCAGGGGATCCCCTGGATATGTTTGCTCAGTTGAACCTGGCTTGAGTCCATTACTTTACAAGCTGCATGACGGGCAGGCAAGTTCCCTAACCTGACCACCCCCGTCCTCTTATCTGGAAAGTGGGGTAATAAAGATACCTGCAGGATGATTATGAGGATTACTTTTATGATATGAAGAATGCAGAGAGAGAACTTTGTAAAGACTTATGCAGATATTGGTTATTTTGTCCAATTTTTAAGAATAACAGTTAGTTTGGGTGCTATGTGAAAGACACCGTGCCAAAGGCCTTCTTATTTTATCCTCATTATCCTTCAAAACAGGTACTATTGGGATCTCTATATTAAAGAGCAGGAAACAGGTTCAGAGAGGGCAAATCACTTGGCTAAGGCAACACAGCAGATAAGTGATACGGTTGGAATTCAGATCTTGGTGTGTTTGACCCCATAACATTATCCGCTAGGGTCAGGGCGGCCTACAGACCTACACGGGAAACTGCAGTAACATTTCAGAGCCCTTTCCACCAACCCTCCTGCCCTCATCATGGTCCTATATCCCCATGCTGATGCAGGATGGGTTCTGTCTCTGCCTGTGGCCTCCCCTCCCCAACCCAATTTCAGAGGGCTCTCGGGAGCACAGGCTTGGCTTGCAGTTGGTGCTTGAGAGGGGTCGGCTAGGGAGTAGATGAATGATTTTTGCTGTTCAGATCCACTCACTGCTCACTTTTTTCATTGTGCCCTCTTGTCAGGTTCTGGGCCACTGGTAACCCCCGCCTCCCGTTTCCTCGCTCCCCGTGATGCGCCACCGCATGGCCAAAGTGCAGAACCGCAGAACGTCCACACACGACTGGGGATGTGCGGGCTTTTGCAGAACTGCTTCTCACTGCCAGTTCAACTTACATTCAGAAAATTTGTACTGATCACCCAGTAGGTGCCAGGCCCAGTGCAAAACACTGGGGATTCAGGGCTCCTGCCCTGGTGGAGAGATGGACAGTAAATGTAAATGAATATGTAACATAATGTTGGGTTGATCAAAAATAATGCTGATAAGCACTAAGAAGAAAATGAGACCAGGTGAGGCATAGCTAGATCCTAAATTGGCCTCCAGGATTCCCTTCTGGTTTGCTCCTGCCCTTCCTGGATGTGCCTTTCTGTCTTTTTCCCCACTCTTAACTGTTGGTCTTGCCAAGGGTTTGCTCTTGCCCAGCCCTTGCCATTCTACGCACTGTCTAGGGAGAAGCACATCACTTTCCTGCGGAACTCAACCGACATCTGTGTGCGGACAAATTCCCAAAATGCATGGTCCCCACTTTGGGGAATGGCATCACCATTTAGTTAGCAATGCCAGAAATTGGCAAGTCTTTCTGCATTCTACTCTCCTTCATCCTGCATTGCTAACTGTCCTGGTGAATTCTCTGAAATACCTTTCACGTCTGTTTCTCCCTTTCCATTCCCGACAGTCTTCCTGGCTCAGGCCCTCAGCATTTCTTGCTTGGATATAATACCTAACCCCTCTCCCCATGCTCCACACTGTCCCCGGAGTGATCTTTACAAATGTCTGGTCATCCACCCCATTCGCCCACCCATTCACTTGCCATTTGCTGAATAGCTAGCATTCCTTTGTTTAAAATCATTCAAAGAGGGGCATCTGGATGGGCCAGTCAGTTAAGGGTTTGCCTTTAGCTCAGGTCATGATCCCAGGGTCCTGGGATTGAGTCCCACATCAGGCTCCTTGCTCAGTGGGGAGCCTGC
>NW_023179525.1:0-8152 GCF_002007445.2 Ailuropoda melanoleuca
ATAAAACGTACCTTAAATAGAGTCAAACCAATAACTTCTGTAACAGATGGATTTTGGAGTTTCTTTTTTACGGAGAAGGTAAGTAAATGTATTTTATATGTTAAAGAATATCCATGGACATTTTTGAGACAGATAAATAATGTTAATAGAAATCTATTTTCTCTTGTTAAAATGTCTACATTAACCAAAGCAAATCTACACATTTAATGGAATCTCTATCAAAATACCACCAGCATTTTCACAGAGCCAGAACAAACAAACCTAAAATTTGTATGGAACCACAAAAGACCCTGAATAGCCAAAGCAACCTTGAAAAAGAAAAGAAAAGCTGGAGGTATCACAATGCCTGACTTCAAGCTACATTACAAAGCTGTAATGGTCAAGACAGTCTGGTGCTGACACAGAAATAGACACAGAGATCAGTAGAACAGGTGCTGACACAGAAATAGACACAGAGATCAGTAGAACAGAATAGAAAATTCAGNGAGACCAGTAGAACAGGTGCTGACACAGAAATAGACACAGAGATCAGTAGAACAGAATAGAAAATTCAGAAACGGACCCTCAACCATATGGTCAGCTAATCTTTGACAAAGCAGGAAAGAATATCCAATGGAAAAATGACAGGTTCTTCAACAATAGTGTTGGGAAAACTGGNTAACAAATGGTGTTGGAAAAACTGGACAATTACATGCAGAAGAATGAAACCGGATCACTTTGTTACACCATACACAAAAATAAATTCAAAATGGATGAAGACCTAAAAGTGAAACCCTAATGCATCAAAATTCTAGAGGAGAACACAGGCAGCAACCATTTTGACATTGGCCATAGCAACTTCTTACTAGATCTGTCTCCTGAGGCAAAGGAAATAAAAATAAATAAATAAACTATTGGAACTTCGTCAAAATAAAAAACTTCTGCACAGTGAAGGAAACAATCAACAAAACTAAAAGGCAAGCTACAGAATGGGAGAAGATATTCACAAATGACATATCTGATAAAGGATTAGTATCCAAGAAAACTCAACCCCCCCAAAACAAATAATCCACTTAAAAAAATGGGCAGAAGACATGAATACACATGGGTTAAATAGGTAATGGGATTAAGGAGTACATTTGTTGTAATGAGCACCAGGTGTTGTATGTAAGCATTGAATCACTAAATTGTATACCTGAAACTAATATTACACTGTAAGTTCACCAACTGAAATTTAAATATTTAAAAAAATATATTTTCTCCTTATTTTTAATAATATAATTCAGAGATTTATTTGTCCTTAATTAGAATGTGGAAAAATTTTAAATACATTAATTTATGTAAAAAATGAGAATGTCCTGGACAGAATAAAAGTCATTATTTTCTATAGGGCGGTAAAAAGTAGTAGGGGTAAGAAAGTCTTAATAAACTGAAACCCAGACACATCACAGTCAAATACTGAAAAAAAAAAAGAGACATATTAAAAGCAGAGAAGAAAAAGATAATATGAAGAGAGAAACAATGGTAAAGAATGCTAAGATGGAAAGACAATAGAATTACATTTTGAAAGTATTGAAAGAAAAATTTGTCAATCTAGAATTCAATATTTGTCAAAATTATCTTTCAAAAAGAAATCAAGATATATATATATTTACAGATAAACAAAACCTTAGAAAATTCATAGCCATGAGACCTGCACGCAGTAAATGCTAAAGAAAGTTTTCTAAGCTAAAGTAAAATAAAACCAGGTGGAAACTCAGATAAACAGGAAAGAATGAAGAATGCTCAAAAGAATGAACATGTGAGTAAACATAAAATATTTTTTATCTATTCTCAATTTCTGTATATTATAACTTACTTTTAAAGTAAAAGAACTACGATGTACTGAGAGATTTGTGACATAGGTAGAAATACGTACTTGGCAATAACTGCATACAATTTTTAAAATGAGATAAATGTAAGTATACTGTTAAAAGTTTTCCTAAATAAATAAAATCTTTAAAACAAAACAGGGGGTTGAAGCCTGGGTGGCTCAGTTCGTTAACTGTCTGCCTTTGGCTCAGGGAATGATCCCAGGGTCCTGGGATCGAGCCCCATGTCCAGCTCCCTGCTCAATGGGGAGTCTCCTTTTCCCTCCTCTGCTCATGTTCGCTCTTTCTTTCTTTCTCTATCTCAAATAAATAAATAAAATCTTTAAAAAAAAAAGTTTCGGCGTGTCTGGGTGGCACAGCGGTTAAGCGTCTGCGTTCGGCTCAGGGCGTGATCCTGGCGTTCTGGGATCGAGCCCCACATCAGGCTCCTCCACTATGAGCCTGCTTCTTCCTCTCCCACTGCCCCTGCTTGTGTTCCCTCTCTCACTGGCTGTCTCTATCTCTGTCAAATAAATAAATAAAAATATTTAATAAAAAAATAAAATAAAAAAATAAAATAAAATAAAAAGTTTCCTGCATTACCTAAGGGGAAGTATAATATTAATTTGATGTGGACTCTAGAAATTAAAAGATTGCATACCATAATCCAAGGAGCGTCTACAAAAAACAAAACCGAAAAAGTATAGCCAAAAACCCAACTGAGGAAATAATACAGAATACTGAGACATATGTGAACTGATTTGATCTAAAGATTTTTAAAAAGTGTAAAGCTATATAACAGAGAAGAAAAAACAGATGGGACAATGAGGAAACAAATAAAACATGATAGACATAAAACTAAATGTATTAATAATTACATTAAATATAATGGACTAAAGACCACAATTACAAAATAGCACTAGTCACACTGGATTAAAAAACATGCCAATTATAAAAGTTGGGTATGAAATACAAAGACACAGATAGGTTGAGAGTAAAAAGATAGAAAAGATGTGTCATGCCTACCAATATACATGGTGAATGTGGCCATATTTATCAGAGCGTATGGAATTTAAAGCAAGACATAGCACCAAGAAAAAAAGGAGACATTGTTGCAATGATAAAAGTGTCAGTTCATAAAGTCATAAAGTTATAACAACTTGAATGTTTATACATCTAATAGGAAAGCCTCAAAATACACAAAGAAAAAGTAACAACTAAAAAGAAAAATTCATAATCAGATTTGGAGATTTTAGTGCATCCTTGATTGTTACTTGGTTGCATGTATAGGTAAAAATCAGAAATTTGTGTCTTTCCATATGTAAATTACATTTTAATAATAAAGACAGGAAAAAAACACTTTCACTGACGGTAAAAAAAAGAAGAAAAAATAAAGAAATGGTGAACCAAAATTAATATATCAATTAATTTGGAATTAAATGATTTCTTGGAGCCTCAACTGCTTTCCCTAATCTCTGGGGCAAGCTCTCCTTGATATGTGCAGGTCTCCAAAATCTGTGGGACATCCCAGTCTGAACTTTTCATGGTCTTGTGGGAACCAATGAGTTAAAACTATGGTCCTGAACCAAACCCTCTTTCAGGGATTTCTAGGAAATTTCTCAGGGAAATCATTTGTTTACAGAGGGTAGCAGAGCTGGAGGAATTGGTGTCCCATGAGTGCAAAACTCAGAACACAGCTCAGAGTCTGTGATCTCTAGATAAAGGCCTTAGTCAACAAATGTGGTACACTGAGGCTAAGAAGCCTGTAGCCTAAAGTCATTTCTGTTTCACTATGTGGTCAAATGGTAAGTGCAGTGGGGCCCTCACATAATTGTGCCTTAGAATACGGCTTTGTATCCTGAAGTGTATCTGCAACGTGAGTGCCTGAAGGACTGGGGACTGTGCATAAGGGGACTGTGAATTAGGAGCACTGAATGGAAGCTGATATGAGGAGGGCTCAGAGGTGGGGCAAAAATAAAATAAAGTAAAAAAGATTGCAAAAGGAGGGAGGGAATGGAGGCAGCTTTTCTCAGAGCAATGTTTGCCTGACAAGAGAAGAATTTAACTTAAATTTGGAGAAGAAGCTATGAAGATTAAAATGCGCTGAATCTTCTTCTAGCCATCCACTGGCACTGTTCACTTTGCCCATCCATGGTTCATCTTAGAAAGCATCCAGTTGTTCATGCCATTAGACAAAATGCTAGACAGAGTGAGAGAGGGACTGGGAAATAGGAAAACCAGTCTGATGAAAGCAAAAAATTTATCTGGCTAGATAAAAACAGAGAGGGAGACAACCTCTAAGGGACTCTTAACTCTAGAGAACTGAGGGTTGCTGGAGGGGAGGTGGGTGAGGGATAGGCTAAATGGGTGATGGGTATTGAGGAGGGCACTTGTGATGAGCACTGGGTGTTATATGAAAGTGATGAATCACTAAATTCTACTCCCGAGACTAATACTACACTACATGTTAACTAACTTGAATTTAAATTAAAAAAAAATTATCTGCCTAAGCACAAAATGGGAAGGCAGATATCCCAAGTTGAATCAAGCCATGGGTAACAGGGTCTCAGCAGCTAGACTGGAATCACAAGGCCTTAGTCTTGGAAGAAAGGGAAGCTAAGATGACATTATGGTCTCAAGTTATTGGAAGAACTTTGGAACAGGGACCAGAGGACAACCTTGTTAAATTAAATGAGTCACAGGAGATTGGGAAAAAAGTAATATAAGGGGGAGTAGAAGGTAGTGCTTGGCTTCTGGCAGGAGAATAAGACACGCTCGCTTAGGTTTGAATTCCAGTTTCATCCCTTACTAGCGGTTTCTGTCTTTCCTAATTCATAAAACAGTGATGATAAGAGTACCTGCTTCATAAGGTTGTTCTGAGAATTAAATAAAATGATGGCCATGAAGAGTTCAAGGCACCATTCATCTAAGAGGAAGTATTCCTGAATTTTAATTCATTTTTTTAAATCTTTTTTTTAAAGATTTTATTTATTTATTCGACAGAGAGACAGCCAGCAAGAGAGGGAACACAAGCAGGGAGAGCAGGAGAGGAAGAAGCAGGCTCATAGCGGAAGAGCCTGATGTGGGGCTCGATCCCATAACGCCGGGATCACGCCCTGAGCTAAAGGCAGAGGCCCAACTGCTGTGCCACCCAGGTGCATATTAATAATAACATTTAGGACTCTCTCTCAAGACAGTCAATTTTCTGAAGAAATATTTCAGTGATGTCTCTACATAACGCACTTGAGAAACAAATGCATTGGCCCTTTTTGGTGATAACTACTGTTGCAGGATTTCTCTGCCTTGAGTGCCCACGGTTCTTGGTCACGCCGGTTAGAAGAATAAAGAGGTAGACCAGACGAAGAGTGGTGGGCTGCAAAGCAAAGCTTACTGAGCAATAGTATAAAACTCCCAAAGAGGGAGGGGACCTGAGAGGGTTGCCCTTGGAGTTTCTAAGTGTGGGGTTTTTATGAGCTCTTTTGCAGAACTATCTTAAGCAATCAGGATGTGCTAAGTCCTGCCAATCAGAGCTTTGGTCACGTATCTGTCTCCCTATTAGGTTAATGTCTATGTGCTGATGGCTTTTTTTTTTGGTGACATCTAGAGGCTTGTCTTAACTGCCCCTTGCCCGTGATATTGACAAGTGCTTTGTGGCTAATTGCCTTATTTTAAGACATTTTGCAGAAATCATTTCTGCGAAGGCTGCAGAGCAGAATGCTAGAGTGGTCCTGTGTAAGCTGTGATATAGTATGTTAGTGCTGTTTTATTTTAGCTGTCCTGACTCCATGTGACCTTGTTGGGGACCCTGGCTGGCCCTGAGTACCTACCTGTCCAACTAACTCCTAACACTATTGCTGGCAGGTTTATTTTGTTCCAGACAGATCAGGGCTTTGCCAGTAACCGTATCTTATCTTCAAAGTAATTCTGCTATTTTGCTATCTCCTGTTCATCAGTTGGGCGATGAGGCTTCACAGGTATTTATTTCCAAGTTCACATAAAAAGCTGAACAAATATTTTGAAAGCAGAAATATCTACATGTAAAAATTATCTAAGACAATGTTTAACACATAGTAATAGTTCCCAATGCTTTCTTTTTTCCCCTGTTTTTAAAATATCTGCACCTCTTTTCCCCCCCTCAGCTTAAGAACCATCTCTTATCTTCCTCACCCCTTGATCTGGCTAAACAGGTACTGATTACATACTTTCTGCCTTTGCTGTTTCACAGTTGGTTCTATTTGCTGGATTTTGCTATCAACAATTTCTATTGGCCTTTTATTTCTCATCTGATGCAATTTTGTCAGAAACGAAATTGAAATGACTTATGTTGATTAAAAATAGCTGTGAAGGTAACACTATAGGGCATTGGAACTGGGATGCAAGTTCAAGGCTTCAACCTTTCTTGCCATTCATATTACTTATCACCAACACCAATTTACTGTCTTCCATCAGAATGCAATTTCCTTGTGATGTATTCAGTTTTTAAACTTATTAATTAACATGAGATAGGACGCATAGTATAAATGAAAAAGTTTGAATTCAAATGACATTGGTTCAAACTCTAAGCAGAAAGTTATGGGTCCCCAGAGAAAGAAAGGCAAGATGCTGCTTTCATGACACTAGAGAGGTCTTTTTCGGACCCCAGCTCTTTTCAGGATCTCCTAAGTACACTTCTTGCAGAACTTCCTCAGTTGTCAGAATTACAAAGAAATGCAAAAATCTTACTAGTTAAGGACTTTCAGGGAACAAAGGGAATAACACAAAAACCAACAGTCTCTATGAGGCCAGGAAATAGCCTAACCATATCAGAGAGGATCAATCAGTGATAAAACTCAGAGGGCTATTTCAAAACAGAGCAAGGGCCTTGCTTACCCAAGATGAGGAGCCCAGTCGGAGTATACCAGCTCCCAGAGCCTGGGGTAGTCCCTGCCCCTCGTCTGACAGCTATCTCTGCTTCATTACGATGTCAAAGTCTCCGCCCTAAAAGGAGCACACGCTTCGTTAACATAAGACAAGATGCTCGTGTGGGCACGTTTTCTGAGTACTCCTGCATCACCTTCTGCCTGCTTTTACACGCAATGACAAAGCTCCCCTTTCCGAATATTCATCCGAAACCCTAGACAAAAGGAACCCACTCACCTCTGCTGGGGAGTCACTGCTTTGGAAGTTATTCCCCACGATCTCATTTGCTGCAAATAAAGCTTCCTTTGTGTGACATTCCCCCTGGGGTGTCTCCATCTGTAACTCACCAAGGAGCAAACTCACTCAGTTAAGGTTACAAAACCTTAACTGTTTTACTGTTACAAAACCTTATGAGCTGTCTGTTCATAAAAATACACTTTTTTTTTTCAAGAAATTAGTCTCTCTATGCTCCCGTTTTCAAATTTGTCAATCAGGAATAATAATACCATATGAGGATTAAATGAAATAACAAGTATAAAATATCCGGCACAATTTGATAAACCCTTCCTGTTTCCCTTTTTTCTCTTTCAATCACTCTGATGTTCTTCCTTTCTTCTCTAGACCTTAGAATATGGGGATAAAATGAAGTGTTCTGTCTGTCTTTCTATGAAGTGACTTACTTATGTACTTATTAATTACTTAATGACATACACAAAGATTAATAAACTATCTTGATAAGTGTATTTTTAAGTATTTTATTTATTGCCCTTAAGTTGAATTATTTTAATATTTTGTAAAGAATACACTTTTAAACTAATGTTAATCCCAAGATCTTCTAATAAATCATATTTTCAAAATATAAAAAGACTTTACCTTAATAAATCCACTGATTTTGTCCTTAGAAGGTTATTTTTTTCATTTATCTCACAAATATTTATTGAGGATTTACTGTATGCCAGAGACAAACAAAGTGAAGTTAATATTTTAATTGGATTTAAGCAAGGAAATAGAAGATGACCTAGGCACCTGGGTATTCAGGGAAAGACTTTCTGAGGACGTGACTTCTGAGAAAGCTGTTAGTGCTGAGGAAAGGGCAAGTATAGTAGTGAGATGGCAAGCCTGCTGGAATGTTTGAGGATAGTCAACAGAAAAATACTTAGGGGCATAAATGCTTTGTGAGTGAAAGGAATTAGTCACTGCAATAATTGTGATTCATAATAAATGTATTTGGTCTTCATGCTTGTTTTTGGCACTGATTTCCCTTGGAATTTGCTGTGTGATGAGAGAGATAAAGTTGTCTTTTCTCATGTCAATGTGGTAACTTTTGGACCTCACCTAAGATTGGGGACTGGTTGTCTGGAGAATTAACCAGGTGATAAGAAGGTTGGAACTCTCAGTCTCATCCCCTGACCTCAGGGGAGGAG
>NW_023179526.1:0-4570 GCF_002007445.2 Ailuropoda melanoleuca
TGTCTGAAAGCATGAGCAAGATGGGCTGATATTGAGAGAGATGACAAGGGGATTGACAGGCTGCAGCAACAATCTCACTACGAAGTGATCCTGGGAATGGGCAGAAACAGAATTAAAATCATTTAGGTTGCTTTATGTTGTTGTCTTTGTTGTTGTTATACAATAAACATAATTTATAGGAAATTCCACTAAACAATGAGTGTACGTACACGTGTGACTGAATTTTCGAAGACAGACACGTTGAAAGAGGAGGCTGGCATAACTGTTTATCTGCCACAACCAGACAGATAGCATTGCCCTCATTTGCAAGACAATAATACTTAGCTGTAGACATGGAAGTAAATATATATATTTTAAACAAGGTTCAGTCATCAAATTGTGAAGATCCTCCTTTATTAAGCTATCTCAAAAATTTTTTTTCACTCACTGATTCCCCCTGCAGCTGTTTTAGTTCAGATTTAAAATTCCCCCTTGGATTATCCTATCATAGGGTACTTTGAGATGAACTATTTGAAGGATCTTTTTAAAAGGTAAATGTCACCACACTTAAAATCCTTCAATAGATGTGCAGTAAATTACAAGATCATGGTAAGGCTCATATTTGCACAAAGGCTTCCATTATTCAATACCTACTTTTATCTACTGCTTTATCTGTTAATAACTCTGCCTTACACTTCAATGGGGTGNGTGGGGTAATATAAATATATTACATTGTTACTTATACCTAATCCTTTGCTTTGGTGTGTTATATGTCAGGAATGCTGTATTAGTTTTTATTGCCGTGTAACAGATTATCATAAAACTAATGGCTGGAAACAACACAAATTTATTATCTTACAATTCTATAGGTTAGAGGTCTGACATGACTTTTACTGGGCTGAGGTCCAGGTGTTGGCTAGCCTGCATTTCTTTCTGGAGATTTTCCAGCTTCTGAGACCCTTCTTCCATTGTCTCATCTCCCCCTGACCATAACTTAGGAAAAGTTCTCTGCTTTTGAGGATTCATGTAATCAGATTGTGCCCACCTGGACAACCCAGGATACTCTTCCTATCTCAAGGTGTCTAATCTTAATTACATCTACAGAGTTTTTTTTGCCAGATATGATAATCTTTTAATAAATTTCAGGGATTAAGACATTGAAATCTTTAGGGGGAATATTATTCTGCTAAGAAAAATGCATTTCTTCAACTCTTTAAAATTCCTCCCATTTAACAATTCAGTAGGAATATATTTCCTCTATTAATACTTGGTGACAAGCTTCTGCTCCAAGTATTATAAATTCATATTTGAGTTTTGTTCCCTCTCAGTGTACTGATTTCTACAATGTAATTTCAACAAGCATTAACTCTTAATTACTTAAAGGTTGTTTGCTTTTGCCAAAGTGTAAATCCTGTGATCTACAAATGTCTGTATGTCTTACTTATTTTTGCATCCCTATTGCTTAAAACATACTTGGACAAAGAAACACTCAATATTTGTTGGTAAGTTTGTGAATTTGAGTGACCATCATTGAATAAAATTGCTGCTCATTTCCTAAGCTTAAAACCCGGAGCATTTTGGGGCCCCTGGGTAGCACAGTTGTTTAAGAGTCCCACTCTTGGTTTCAGCTCAGGTCATGATCTCAGGGTCCTGAGATCAAACCCTGCATTAGGCTCTGAACTCAGCAATAAGTCTGCTAAAGTTTCTCTCTTCCTCTCGCTCTGCCCCTTCCCACGTACGTGTCCTCTCTCTCTGTGTCTCTTTAAAATAAAGAAATAAATTCTTTAAAAACATCCTGAGCATCTCTGTGGACAGAGGCCTGAAATTATACTGTGTTAATCACCACAGATTAGAGCATGTGATCATTTCCTCAGGCAGCTTCCGTCCTACAATCATGCCAAGCCTAAAGGAAAGCCTGTAATGTCTACCAGGATTTTATTGTCTGCTTTGTTAAAGGCCAAGAACTGCCTCCCCTATTATTTCTCTCAACTCAAGTCTATTTTTTACACCTGTGTCCACTCTCTCACTTTAGTTTCCATATTCAACTGACATGAAGTCCCATAGAAGTTTTGCTCCCAGCCATCTATCAATTTTTCCTGATCTATCTCTTCTGCCATAATCCTCATCCAAATCGCCATCCTCCCATGCAAGAACTTTTTAACCAGCTCCAAATTTGGGCCCTTCCTTCAATCTCACCCTCCAATTTGCTCTCCACTTTGCAGCCAGAGTGACCTTTAGTAAAACAACTTATGTCCTACACTCACTTAAAACACTCCTGTTCTTTCTTACTACAACTGGGGTAAAGAACAAAGTCCATGGCCCTGAAGAACCCCCACTCCCCCAGCCATGATCTGGTTGCTGTATCTTTTTCTGCCTTACCTTGGGTCAAGAGGCTGAACACAGCTGGACCTCTTTGTTGTGGGTACCATGAAAACTCAGGACAGGATAAACAGACAACAGCCAGAGAACAAAGACTCTTACAAATGGAAAGGGCCATGGAATTCACTGACTGCAAGTTTCTGATTTGCAGATAAAGAAACAGAGCCCAGAAAA
This sequence comes from Ailuropoda melanoleuca, assembly GCF_002007445.2. Classification (NCBI taxonomy): domain Eukaryota; kingdom Metazoa; phylum Chordata; class Mammalia; order Carnivora; family Ursidae; genus Ailuropoda; species Ailuropoda melanoleuca. Next base: position 2,533 of record NW_023179526.1, read on the forward strand.
ATGCAATGCCTTTCTTAAGGCCATACAACAAATGATAACTGAAATGGTTATAAATGAAGTTCAGAATATTTCCATACAGTCATTTGTTTTAACTCTTAACTTCAACTTATTAAAGTAGATATTATAAGCCCCCAAAACTTCAGGGGGAAAAAATCCAACAGGATAAAAGAAGGGAGAAATTGGAAGAAAGGAGGATTACTTTTCCTGGGTTAAAGAACACATCAGACCTAAGCCTGTCTTCTAGGCCTTCCAAAGGTGAGGACACTATAGGGGTGTGGTAGCTGGAAGAATTGAAGCCATGAACAACAAGAGAAAGAAGGTGTTAGGATTTCACCCTCTTTCATGTGTGGTCAGATTGGTGGGAGGGAATAAGATCTCGGATAGATTAATTTAGTGCTCTGGAGAAAATAGGTCATATATGTGAGAGGCAAATATATTACATACACTTAATTGATGATGTATTATTTGTTCCATACTGTACCAAATATATTAGGCACAATGTCTCATTTAATCTTTGTGGTAAATACCTGAAGTAGATATTACTTTTGTCCAAAATGCATGGCTTAGAGAAATTGAGTGATTACTAAAATTGCAGGCCAGAGGACTGGGCTCAGGTCTCTTTGAGGCCACTTGCCTTTGTTCTAAAGTGTTACACTATGTCGTCTTCCAGGATATAAATGAAAAAGAACAAATAAAAGAAATTGGCTGGTTAGGGGATACTGATAGGCCAGATGTGCAAAGTGGTGGTCCACAGGACAAAGCTTGCAGAATAAGGCTTTATTTCCTCCATATAACTGTGAATTATTTAAAAATTGAATTAGGTCTCAATCTTTAAAAATCATGAAATTTTACATAAGAATCTGGATCTTTTTTTATGTTACATTGTAAAGAATTTATTTTCATATTTTATCAAGTATTCTTCCAAAGCAACATTTTGGCTTTGTGCTATTCATATTCAATAATATACTTGATTATTTCTAATTCTCTACCTTTTTTTTAGAATAGTTGACCCACAACATTACATTAGTTTCAGGTGTACTACATAGTGATTTATGGTCAATTAATCTGTGACAAAGGAGGCAAGAATATCCAATGGGGAAAAAACAGTCTCTTCAATGAATGGTGCTAGGAAAACTGGACAGCTACGTGCAGAAGAATGAAACTGGACCACCTTCTTACACCATACACAAAGANCTTCTTACACCATACACAAAGATAAACTCAAAATGGATTAAATACCTAAATGTGAGACCTGAAACCATAAAACTCCTAGAAGAAAACATAGGAATTTCTTTGACATAGGCTGTAGAAACATTTTTCTAGATGTCTTCTCAGGTAAGGGAAACAAAAGCAAATAAACTATTGGGACTACATCAAAATAAAAAGCTTTTGCACAGCAAAGGAAACCATCAATAAACCAAAAGGCAACCTACAGAATGGGAGAAGATACTTACAAATGATGTGTCTGAAAAGGGATTAATTCCAAAATATATAAAGAATTTCTACAACTTAGCATGAAGAAAACCCCCAGAAAAATCTGATTTTAAAATGGGCAGGAGACCTGATTTTTATTTTCTTTTTAAAAATCAGCAATAAAGAAAGGGGGTAATCAGGGTGGGGAGTGAAGCATGAGAGACTATGGACTCTGGGAAACAAACTGAGGACTTTGGAGGGGAATGGGATAGGCTGGTGATGGGTAGTAAGGAGGGCACGTATTGCTTGGTGCACTGGGTGTTATACGCAAGTAATGAATCATCAAACTTTACATCAAAAACCAGGGATGTACTGTATGGTGACTGACATAATATAATAAAAATATTTTTTAAAAAACCCAAAAAATCAGCACATCTAGTTCTATCAGCCCAGCATTCTGGAGCTGAGTAGTCTTGTCCCTTAAGACAGTTTGCCAGAGATCATACCCTACTATTTGCTATTTGTCTTCCACAATTTTTCTTCACTCATTTACCTTATTAGGTGGCCTTCACAGGGATTTGAGTTTATGACTCCAGTTCTAAATTTTCTTTGAGAGAGGTAAATG
>NW_023179527.1:0-920 GCF_002007445.2 Ailuropoda melanoleuca
AAAAAAAACGGGCTCAAATAAATAATGTCATAAACGAAGGAGGAGAAGTTACAACTGCTATCACAGATAAAAAGGATCATAAGAGACTACTAGAAAAATTATACACCAACAAACTGGACAACCTAGAAAAAAATGGATAAATTTGGGCAGAGCTGGAGCTCAAAGCCATGTGTATCTGACAACAGAGTTCATGCTTCGCGTGTTAGGAGGTGCTGCCTCATAGAGAGTAGACCGGAGGGTGCCTGCCAGTTAGGATGGGCCAGATGTTACTGTGCGTAACTAAGAGCCCTGATTCTTAGTGGCTTCTAATGAGGGAAGTATCTTTCTTGCTCCTGCCAGACGCCCACATGGTCTTCCTGGGACCCGGATAAAAGCAGACCCACCGTAGGTAACTGCCAGGTGCTATATGAGATGGACAGAGGGGATGCCAGACTCAGTTGTCCCAAGTGTTCTGTTCGAGGTGGCACCCCTCACTCCCACTCACATCTCACTGGCCAGAGCACATCACAGGGATGCATCTAACTTCCAGGGTCAGATGACACACTGACATGCTTGGTGGAGCCTATTGGGACCACCACATGGCGCCACCCCCTCTAGGGGACTGTGCTGGGGCAGAGGGGGGGCATGGGGCATTGGTAGGAAATGACAGCAGGACTAAGTCAGGATGAGTTTGCTTTATCCTTGACCAGGTGGAATTTGTCTCAGAGCTGCCCAAAACCATCAGGCGAGTTTAAAAGAGGTGACCTTTGGAAAAAGGAGTTTGGTCAGATATAATCAGTAAAACCCTCAGAAACCACTGTGTCATCTTTGCCAAATCCCTGGCTGCCTCAGTTTCCACACTATGGAAAGTATGAGGAGGGAAGTGATGGCCATTGATTTGTAAGAGCATCACATTCCAGCATTTTTGTTCTTTTAAATTA
>NW_023179528.1:0-185 GCF_002007445.2 Ailuropoda melanoleuca
GGATGATAGGAACAGGAGCCCAGGCAGGGGCAAGGGCAGTGGCTCTGGCAGGCACAGGGGCAGGAACAGGAAAACAGGCAGGCTCTCCGTGGGCAGGTTCTCCAGCAGGCTCTTCCTGCACAGCTTCAGGCTCTCTGTGGGCAGTGGCCAGGTCACCTGCTGGCTCCTGGTCTCCTGCTGAAGTC
>NW_023179528.1:335-1834 GCF_002007445.2 Ailuropoda melanoleuca
GAGAGGAGAAAAGCTCACCCTCCTGCCTGCCTCTCCCTGTGCCTTTGCAGGGACAGAACCCAGCCCAGGGGTGCCCAGAGAAGCCGCAGCCAGGAAGGAACCCTCCTCGGGACATCTCCCCGACTGCAGCCCACCCACTGGGTGCTCTGAGCCCGGTCCTTGCTTCTGGACGCATACCAGCCTCTGGGGGCTCTTCCCTGTGGGGCCAGCACCGACCCATGCCCGCATACCCCATGCACCCAGCCCCAGGTTTCTCACCCTCGGGTTCGGCCTCCGTGCTTTCTGGCGCCTGGATCACACTCACTGAGTGAATGGTTACTGGGGACAGTGGCCTGGGTGGAGTTGGAAGCCTTCCCAGGTGATCCCCTGTCCCTGCTCCTGGAGAGGAAGGCGTGTCCACCAGCTCTGTCTCGGTGTCATCCTCGGCCTTCTGCAAAGACAGGGTCCAGTAGCCAGCCCAGAGGCATCACAGCCCTGCCAGGCCATTCCCATAATCCTCCTACCCAGTCCCCCTGCTGCTCCCAGATCAGACACAGACCTGTGTGTGCATAGCCCTGGACCTGGAATGCAGTGACCCATCCCTGCAGGGCTCGGGATAAAGCTTGGGCAGAAGGGTGCAGCCCCCGCACACCCCGTCCCACCCAGCCAGGCTTGACCTGGGGTGTGAACATGACCTGCCTATTGGACATTGAACCCTCATCAGCCTGCTTCTGCTCGGAGTGGCCCCACCCTACATGACCCCTCTTACACACACACACACGCACACGCACACGCACACGCACACGCACACACGGAGGGGACCTGGGGCTGCACAGTCAGATTAGAGCATGTGGGGCTGGGCTAGCCAGCTCTGGGCCTCCTGGTGTCACCTTTCGGTCATTCCGGCCAAATGGCCAGAGGCGTCGGGGAGCCCTGACGCGACCTCCCCAGCGAGGGGAAGCGTTTGCAGGGCACGCTCTCCTCAGCCTGCAGCATCCAGACTTGGGGATGCAGCACGAAAACATGTTCTTCGTTCGAGGATCTCCAACGAAATGAGCTGGGCAGGGGTTTGGCTCTGGAATGTGGGTGCCTGGTTACCCGGGTTCCAAATTCTGTTGGGCTCTGTTGTCAGGGAAGTGAGGTCACAACTGCCTGGGGTCCCCTTACCCGACTTCCTTCTCCCACAAGAGCCCCCGAGGGCCCCTCTCCTCCAGTCACCTAATTGACATATAGGGACCATTCCATAATAAGTGCAGAATACATTCTTTTCTAATGGTCCTAGAATATTACCCAAATAGACGGTATGTTGGGTCAGAAATCAAGTCTACAAATTTTAAAAGCCTGAAATTCACTAGATTCTATTCTTAGACCACAGGGGAATTGAGCCTGTAGTCCTAATGCAAAGAAAACCAGGAAGTCCCTCAATGTTTAAAAAATTAAATGTAACTTTGCTGCATATCCTAAGGGTCAGAGAGGGAATCGCAATGGGAATTCTCCACCTTTCCATGTCAGGGCTCACA
>NW_023179528.1:1846-8749 GCF_002007445.2 Ailuropoda melanoleuca
TGTTTAAAAATTCAGTGTAACTTTGCTGCATATCCTAAGGGTCAGAGAGGGAATCGCAATGGGAATTCTCCACCTTTCCATGTCATGGCTCACAGACAATGGCCCTCTATCTGTGAAGAGCCCTCACTATCACCATCTAGAGGGGAGTTAAGCCTCAAATCAGAGCTCTGCCTGCCCCAGCCACACTTAGCAGCCTTGGCCTGTGCCTCCGCCCCCAGCTGCCCTTTCTGGTGGCCCTGAGCTAAGGGGGACAGCATGACCATATGGTAATGGGAAACTCTCCACTCCTAGTGAGGATGCTGTGAGGGTATTCCTAGTCCCCAGTGAAGTCATGCAATGCAGCCAGTGATGAGACATCAGGATGGATGGTGCAAAGTAGAGTTTCACTGAGAACATGACACACACATTTAAGTGACAGAATAGTATGTAATTAAACATACATACATATTATGCAAGTGAAGGGAAAAGTAAACAAGGGGGTCAAAAAGAGGAATGGGAGTTCTGAGCAGCAGGCTGGAGTAGTCAGGGCTCAGGGGTGTCTCATGGAGGAAGTGACCAGGAGACTTGTCACTGGTTACCACAGTGCAGCACCAGGGTATGCGCTCTGCCTGACTCGCGACCGCAGGGGCCTTGGGGGCGTTCTAGCTCCAAACCATCTCCAGGCTGCAAATCAGCCTGAGCTTAGCCTCTGTGGTCTGTGTTCTTTGCCCCTGGGGGTGGCTCTTTCTCTGCTGCTTGTTTTGTTTTCCTCTGAGCTGCACTATTTTGTGTGGTACTTTTAATTGACACAAATTCTTTCTGAAAAAAAGTGGAATAGAAGTCACACTTGTTTCCTAAGTAGATCTGAATATACTCAGTAATAACAGCCTTTTCCCGGTCCCCCTGGGCCTTCATCTGCTTGCCCTATGACCAACTCCTCAAATTTAAAAAACATATTATACTTTTAACATTTTCAAAGAATTAGTTTGGTTTTTCAAAAACTCAACAATGTCACACTTCTAATCATCCACTAAATAATCTGTAAACACTGAATGAGCAAGGTTTAACAGAATGAAGGAAGAATTGGCTTTGGGGTGGGGTTTGCGCTCATGCTTACTCACTGTTGCCCCCGCGCGGCCACTCTTCAGATAGCAGTTGGCCGAATGTGTTAACAATTTAGCAGATTGAAGGGGGAATAAGATAGAATGAGGTTGGTCCCTGGGTTCCCTAGCTCCTAAAAACCATCGTATAATGTATAAGCCATATTCTAAATGAGACTATATGTTAGCTAGACATTCGGGTTATGTCAGGGTCAAGTTGCATATATTAATTATGTACAGCTTTTTGTATGTGAATCATACCTCTATAAAGTGTATTTTTGGAAAATAAAATGGGAGAGAATATAGTCACTCAAAGCACTGAGCACCTTACCTGTCTCAGTAAATATGTAAATAAACATAATTATTATTTATCCTTAGCAGAGGACTGGGAGCTGGTCCTACGGGTACTTGGCAGGTGACCTCTGTGGCCCACTGCCCAACTCCCCGCTGCACCCCCACCCAGCTCAGCACATCCTCTGCTACTCTCAAGGGCAGCCCACACGGAGGGACCAGGTCCAGCTGTGGCTCCCTCCTGTCAGGCATGGCTTGCTTCCTACAGGTAGAGAAGTTGGCCACTCGTGGACACGTGACATTTTCTTTTGGTTACTTGCTATCTGCCTCCCCTTCCTGTCACCGTGGTCCTTAACCTTCAGCTCCTGTGAGAGCCTGGGTTTTTGAAATGTTCTGGTGACATTTGACATTTGACATTTCAAATGTGTAAATCTGTGTTGCCTTTGTTCCCTGTCCTTGGGTCTGGAGATAAAGGTGAGAAAAGTCATCATACTGTGAAAGCAACAAAAATACATACTAAGTGTGCTCAGCCCTCGGTAGCTCAGACTTGAAGGAAATGGCAAACTGCATACCTCATGTCATACACAACCAGCTTTAGGGACTCCTGTAAGCATGTACAATGAAATTGTACTGAAGAAAATCTCGTTACTGACCTTTTGCCTTGCAGCAGAGAGTTTGGCGTGAAAGTCCCTAAGAAAACGTGTTTTTTAGAGTGTACATGTAAAGTATGTCTCGTGGGTAGGATCCGTTTCTTCTCAGTGAAGGTGAGATGAGCAGACAGCATAGCTCAGATTCCAGCTGGGTTTCCTTCACTACCATCAGGGGTGTGTGTGGGGAACCCCAGAGGGTTGGCCAGCTCAGAGGGACTTACAGCCTTTGGTCTCTCACTGCAAGGATGGTGGGCTTCCCTGGTGGTCTGGGTCTGGCCAGGCTTGAGGTGAGTGAGGCAGAGGGTGGGAGGTTGGTGACACAGTTTTGCCCAAAGCTGTCATGGCGGATGGTAGTACAGGGGGAACAGAGGGCCAGAGAGGACCTGGGTGATCCCACGGTGCTGGCTGAAGTCTGAGGCCAGGACAGCAGTTGCTTTTTCCTGGTGCCTGTTCAACTCTTGAGTGACACCGCCCTCTCCCGCCCTGTCCTTTCCAGTCTGGCCAATGCGTGGTCACAGTGACACATGGAACCACACAAAGATATAACTGTGACCATCCTCCTGGAGAGTTCCCTGTCCACCTGCCCCCTGCTCGGCTGACCCTGCATACCCCCAGTCCTCCTGAGCACCCCTGTAGTGACACAGCTGCATTCATCATCCTTTAGCATTCCCGGTCCCCCTGCCCCTGCTCGGCCAGCCCTGCACACCCCAGTCCTCCTGAGCACCCTTGTAGTGGCATTTTCACACCATGCTGTCATTCGTTGTCTCTCGGTCTGTCCTTTCTGCTAGGAGTAGATCTCTCCTGCAGCTGCCTGGCTGGATGACAGGTGGATGAATGGTTTGGGGATCTTTTGTCCTGGAACAGCAGGCATCCTTCAAAACCCTGATGGGAACGGTGAGTCTCTGTCACTCAGTGTGCCCCCAGCCTCGATGGAACATGGTGTCCAGGACAAGGGATTTGAGAGTCCTCCCAGATGGAGTTTGTTCTGTGAAGGTGGATTCCTTCTGATATCATTATGTAACCACATAACGTGGCTATTTCTGTGAGACAGAAAGCGTGCTTCTGTATTGTATTTTCCTTGCATACTGTGGCTAGCAAAGAGTAAACTGTTCGCTTTGTGGCTCGAAAGCAGCCGCAGACCACACATAACCAATGTGTGTGGCTGTGTTCCAGCCACACTTTATTTACAGAATACAGGCAGAGGTCATGTTTGGCCCATGGGTAGTAGTTGCCCACACCCCAGATTTGCAACCTGATGGATGATGGGTGAGAGGGCTCTTGTTTTCAAATGGCAGAGTGGGCGTACACTGGGATCTATCCTGCCTGAGCCTGGCCCCTAAATTTGAAAGGCAAAAGGATGATAGCTAGCTTGGCCAACAAGTAACACCTCAGAAATTCCCCTGCATTTATCTGTATTTCTCGAGCTTCCTATGAGATGTTTGTCTGTGTTGAATTATGTGTAGGTATTGTTTTGCTGAATATGTCCCCATTGCCTGGTGGGTATATCTTGTGGGTTATATACCACACAGACAGTCACCTTGTTCAGGTCAAGACCGTGAGCACATTAATGCTTCTCATGAGTCAGTGGAGGACCTATTATGTGTGAGCTTCAGGACGAGTTTGACTCAGCCTTTAGCAATGTTATTGAGCACCTGGCTTCCTGGGCCCCTGTGGCACTGGCCTGGCCTCGGCTGCTTCTGCAGTCGTGAGGGAAAAGCATCTGGCCCGGGAAAACCCTGCTCTGCAGGCTGAGACCTCATCGACTGGGACCAGGTCACAAGCCCATGGATGAGTCAATCTCTGGAACCAGGGAGTGGGACCGTGGAGACCAGCACAGGTTGTTAGGTCCTCTGTTGTAATGACTTTTCTAATTGCTGTGGTAGCAATGTCTTCTGAGATGCATTTGTTAATAAAACTGGTATTGATTTCTGGTAGTGAGTGGGTCCAAGGTGCTGGCTTAGTACCTAGCACCTCAGTCCCGGCACCTCGGTACTACTGTATTAATCCGAAGAGACAGTGGCTGAGAATGAGCAAAGTTGATGCAAACTGGTCTGGAATGCACAAAGTAATGGTGTGTGTGTGTGTGGGGGGGTGTTGGTTATGGGGATTGGGGATAATAGCTCTGGCCAACCCGTATCTTCAATTTACCTAGGTTTGAGGAGCTGCGAGGAATCCATGGTGGTTCACTGTCAATAATTTTGCAGATGAAGAATGTGCCTTTTGCATGGAGTATGGCAAGACTTGTTCCAAGTATTTTCTAGTTGGTACAGAAGTCGGGGAGAAAGGAATTATTGTCTTCAATAAAAGACAATAATCTCTGAAAGACAGAAAACAAATGAGGTGGGCCCTGCTATTGCCCCCGGCTTACTGACTTAAACAGGCTTCCAAGAAAAAGAGACATAGAAGATGCCCTGAGTTGAAGAGGCAAAGCTGAGAGCATGGGGGATGTAAGATGGCTAGAATTTGCATCCACGATACAAGAGAGAACATAGTGAAACAAAACCACAGAGATCTGCAGAGTAGCTTCCACTAGAGTGTGCAATGGAGTATGGACTGGTACACGTTCATACGGAAACTCTCCAAGGCCAGGAAAAGAACTACCTCTAAAGATTATAGTTCACAGTGTCTGGAGGTCACAAAGGGCCAGGGATAGTGCCTGATCCAACCAGTCAGAAGGGAATAGCTCATAATTCATCAGGTATTCCAGAATATGCAAAATGGTCTGGCCTCAGTAGTGGGGAATAATTATCCCCACAGTAAATACTATTTTGATGCTGCCTAATGTATCTTAAAAGTAAAATCCAAAAGGATTAAACTGTTTCCAAGTAACTTAACTATCCCAGAAAAAATCTCAAGAAAATTTATAAAACTGTAATAACGGTCATAAGCCAGGTAAAATGTAAAAAGTCTGGCATTCAATCAAAGATCACTAGCCATACAAAGAAGCAGTAGTGCATTATGGGTAGAAAAATGTACCAGCTGAAACCATTCAGAACTGATCCAGATGCTAGAGCTAGCAGAAAAAGACATTAGAACAATCATCGTATAATTCTGTATGATCAACAGGTAAGCACAGACCTGGAAGGCAAAGAACAGATCCAAAACGAACTTCAGTATATGAAAGATACAATGTCTGAGATAAAAAATACACTGTCCAGGAGAGGATTAAGAAAAGATTAGATGGGAGAATAAAGCATTAGTGAACTTGAGGACATAGCAACAGAAACTATCCAAAATGAAACACAGAGATAAATGAATCATAAAAGAAAGAGAGGAACAGGATGGGGAGATGGGCAAAATGGGCGAAGGGGAGTGGGAGATACAGGCTTCCAGTTACGGAATGAATACGTGACAGGGATAAAAGGCACAGCCTAGGAAATGTAGTCCATAGTATCATAATAACACTGTATGGAGACAGATGGTGGCTACAGTTGTGGTAAGAGTAGCATAATCACTATGTCGTACACCTGAAACTAAAGGAACATTGTCTGTCAACTATGCTTCAAATAAAAAAAAAGAAAGAAAAAGGCACCATTAGCTTGTGGGACAACTCTGAGGCTTATGAAAAATGTGTAACTGGGAGTAGCCAAAGGAGGCAGTTACAGAAAAATATACATATAGAAGTAAACATCAACATTTCTCCAAATTTGATAAAAATTCTAAATCCACAGATGCAAGAAGCTCAAAAGTCCTCTAGAACAAGAAATATGAAGAAAACTGTAGTAAGGTATATCACACTGAAATTGTTCAAAACTAGTAATAAAGTGAATATCCTAAGAACAGTCATAAAAATAAGACATGTATACACAGAGGAACAAAGATAAGAATGACAACATATTTCTTGTCAGAAATAATGCAAGCAAAAAGATAGTGGAGCAACATCTTCAAAATACCTAGGGAAAAAGTGTTCAACTTAGAATTACATAACTGACAAAAATAGTTTTCAGAAAAGAGGGCAAAATAAAGACATTCAGACCAACAAATCTGAGAGGATTAATCATGAGCAGACATACACTACAAGAAATGTCAAAGAAAGAGCTTCCAGCAGATAGAAAGTGGAATAAGAGGGAAATATGGATCTACACCAAGGAATTATAAAAAATGGAAATGTAAGTAAAGACATGGGTAAATGTGTGGGTTTCTTTTCTTATTAAAGCATAAAATGAGTTTTTTCTTACTGTTTAAAACTCTTTAAAAGACCACTGATACCCACAAGAACTGAAAGAATTCATCCACACAAAACTTTCACAAAGGTGTTCCCTTAATAATTAAAAAGTGGAAGCCCAAATTTCCATCGACTGATGAACAAAATGTAGTATTTCCATACAATGGACTATTTTTCAGCCATAAAAAAAGGGATAAAAACTGATTCATACTATAACATGGATAAATCTTGAAAATATATTATACTAAGCAGAAGAAGATAAATACAAAAAGCCACGTATCATATGATCTGCCATATCTAGAATAGGGCAAATCCATAGAGACAGTCATTAGTGCTGGTCAGGGGCCAGGTTTTGGAGGAATAAAAATAAATGACTGCTAATGGATACAGGGTTTCTTTCTGATGTGCTGAATTAGATAATGTTAATGTTTGCACACTTTGTGACTATTCTAAAAGTCACTGAATTACACACTTTACAAGGGTGAAATTTTATGGTCTATAAATTGCAGTGGGTGGATAGAGGCTCCCCAAAACTGTAGTTANCAAGGGTGAAATTTTATGGTCTATAAATTGCAGTGGGTGGATAGAGGCTCCCCAAAACTGTAGTTAAGTCCCAACCCCAGTACCTGTGAATATGACTTTATCCGGGAATAGGGTCTTTGCAGATGTAATTCAGTTAAGGATCTCAGGATACGATCACCCTGGATCTAGGGTGGGC
>NW_023179529.1:0-2622 GCF_002007445.2 Ailuropoda melanoleuca
AGAGGGTCTGGGTTAGAGGCGCCTGGGTGGCTCAGTTGTTAAGTGTCTGCCTTCGGCTCAGGACGTGATCCTAGAGTCCTGGGATTGAGCCCCACATCAGGCTCCACTGGGAGCCTGCTTCTTCCTCTCCCACTCCCCCTGCCTGTGTTCCCTCTCTCACTGGCTGTCTCTGTGTCAAATAAATAAATAAAATCTTTAAAAACAACAACAATAAAAAGAGGGTCTGGGTTAGAGCCCGAGAGGACTGACACAGGGCACACCTCTATCTGTAATCTGAGGGTTTAAAATCTTTAAAATATTTACAAATCCTGACAACTTTTCATTACATCCACACTACTATGTCGTTTCAAGCTAAATTATTATTAATAGCCACCTGACTGGTTCCCCTGCACCCATCCTTGCCGTCCTGTGGTCTGCTTTCTTGCACAGCATTTTATTTTTATTTTATTTAACTTATTTATTTTTATTATGTTCAGTTAGCCAGCATATAGTACATCATTAGTTTTTGATGTAGTGTTTGATGATTCATTACTTGCATGTAACACCCAGTGCACATCCCCACATGTGTCCTCCTTAATACCCATTAGAACAGTCTTTTAAAAAATATAAATGTAGGGGCGCCTGGGTGGTGAAGTCAGTTAAGCGTCGGACTCTTGGTTTCGGCTCAGGTTGTGATCTCGTGGTTGTGGGATCGAGCCCTGAGTCAGGCTCCACGCTCATCAGGGAGTCTGCTTGAGATTCTCTCTCTCCCTCTTCCCCTCCTACTTGTACTCTGTCTCCCCCTTTCTCTCTGGAATAAAGAAAGAAATCTTTAAAAAAAATTATATATATATATATAAATGTGATCATGTCACATCTCTGTTCAAACTTCTCCAACAGCTTCCTTCTCAGAGTTGAAGTCCAAGTCCTTATAATGACCTACAAGGGTGCTTATGATCTGGACCCCTGTTGCTTCCTTAGTTCATCTCCCACTGGGCGCCACCTCTCATTTCTCTCCAGCCACACTGGCCCCCTTGCTATTCCTTGAAGATACCAAGCGTGTTCCTGCCTCAGGACCTTTGCATTTGCTATTCCCTGTGCTTCGGATACTTTTCTCCCAGTNTTTCTCTTGCTTTTCTCCAGCATCTCCTTCAGATGTCTGCTTGAAAGTTACCTTCTTAATGAGTCCTTCCGTGACTCCTCGAAAATGACAAACCACGAATACCATTACTCTTGGCATTCCCTATTCCTCTTTCTTGCTTTATAGGAATTATTGTCTCTCTCACCCAAAGAGGATGTTAGCTTAGTGACAATAAAGATTTGTATCTGCCTTGTTTATTACTTACTGTATTTCTAGTGCCTGGAACTATGCCTGGTACTTAGAAATCTTACATCTGTTGACTGAATGAATGAATTTCTATCCCCAGCCTAGCTGTGTCAGACTGCTTGTGACTGTGTCTTCCCTGTGATGTCCCTGTGTCTGCTGTCTAAGGTCTAGTGATCTCATCACTTAGGTGTCCAGGGAGAGCAATCAGACTCTCGATAAATTAACAAAGTTGTCCTAAAATTAATTTTGAAAAATTAACAGCTGAGATTGACAAAAGAAGTATTCTGAAATATAAGAGCCAGGGGAAGAGGGGGTCCAGGCATTAGAAAATATTATTGAAGTATAAAGTAAAATAAAAGGCATAATAAAATAGTCGACTGCTGGTACAAAAATAGAAATATCATTTAGTGCAAAAGAATGCAGAGCCTAGAAATGTACTCGAGCATACATAAAGACTTAATTGATTACTAAATAGCATTTTTCAAAATGAATAAAAGATAATTTAATGAATGGGGTTGGGATAACAGGGTGGCAACTTGGGAAAAATGTTAAAGTTCACAACTTACGGCATAAAATGAATTGAATGTCAGATGCCCTAAAAAGCTGACTATTAAAAAAAAATCAAAAAATACTTTCATCAGTTTAGTTTTTCTAAGAATCAACAAAATCTCTTTGCTCCAGGCTCTTTACCACACCTTTGTAATCTTTATTAAAAAATTCTCTCACCGATTACAAATGAGAGGTTGGGAGCTGGAGAACCTAACTCTCCGTGTCAGAAGGACTTGAATTTAGTTGTTGCCAGAGGGCGTGAAGGAAGGGCTGTTCAACTGCTTTCACCTCCTCATCTCACCAGAGGTCTTGACTTACACCATTCCAGCCCCCACAGGAGTGTTGCCAGCCCGTAGCTATATTCCAGGTAGGGGAACGTCTTAGAGCTGCCCTTCGGTATGTAGCCATTAGCCACATATGGCCATTGAATTCTACATTAATTTTTAAAAAATATTTTATTTATTTATTTGCCAGAGAGAGAGAGAGAGTGCACGCACCTGAGCAGAGGGAGAGGGAGAAGCAGACTCCCTGCTGAGCAGGGAGCCCGATGCACGACTTGATTCCAGAACCCTGGGATCATGACCTGAGCCAAAGGTAGGCATTAACTGACTGAGCCACCCAGGTGTTCCAATTTTTGTTTTTTTTAAATCTCAGTTTGTTCATCACTCTAGGCACATTGTGAGTGCTCAGTAACCACACGTGCCTAGTGGGGACTGTTGGGACAGGACAGATATTGAACATGTCCATCATTGCAGAAAGCTGCATTG
>NW_023179530.1:0-6304 GCF_002007445.2 Ailuropoda melanoleuca
CCATCAGTATGGTGTCTGGTGCAGCTTTCAGTCAGAAATCCTCATTTTGACAGGTGCCTTCTGTATAGGACAATCCCTTACCTTGCTTCACTCCTTTTTCTGTCTTTCGCTCTCTTTCCTAACCGTTCTTCTCCAGTGTTCCATACGACTTGCCTTCGTTTGTAGGATGAAACACGGATTTCTTTCCTCACCTCTGTAAATCTCTTTGTAAGAGCACTGACACAGAAGTCCCTTACAGTGTCACCAGGGCCTGGGCTCAGAGTGCCAGCCTTGCAGGACCCACACCCAGTGCCTCTCTCTCTGGCTGCCAGGTCTTCCTTCAGTTACATGCTCCTGTGTTTCCCTGGGTGAAAGGAATAGCAGATTGATAGTTAAAGAATGAACACTATTTTCGTATGTCTGGAGTGTGCTTGGGGCCAAATCACAGGGATGACCATATATGCCATGTCTAGGCATTCAGGTCTTGTCCTGGAAGGAATGGGGAATCAATGGAGGCCTTAAAGCACAGGATGGACAGGATTAGGTTTTTTTTTTGTTTTTTTTTTAAACAACTCTAGATGAAAAGTGTGGAGAGTATATTGGGCTGGAAGTACAGAGGCCACTTAGGAGGCTATAATAAAACTGAGAAGGAATGAAGGCCTATGTAAAGTGATGGTTAAGGGCTTTGCAGCCAGTCAGCCTGGGTTCATACCTGACTGTAGCTTGCTAACCCTGAGATGATAGGGAAGATACATACATTCCCTGGGATTCAGGTTCTTGATCTGTGAAATGAGTATGATAGTAATACCGACTTTATAGAATTTTTTGAAAAAATTCATGACGATACTACATGAATAATGCTTAACGCAATTTCTGACACATAGTGAGCATTTCCTAATTAATACCTAGTAGAAGGAATAGAAACCTAATTTAAGGAGGTGGCAGTGGAAATAAAGAAGGGTCAAATCTGAGAGATGTTGAGATTTAGTGACCAACCAAATGTATTCGGGGACAGAGAGGAAATCATCAAAGCAACGATTTCTATCTGAGGTGATAGGATGGGGGTATACTGGCCCATATACTGGCCTATATAGACTCCAGTATAAAAAGTACTAGGTTTTGGCATCTGACAAGTGGTGAAATAGGAAAAACTCTGTAGGAGGTAGGACCAAAGCTCAGGACACTGACCTTACCCCAGGGCAGATCTCTTGGAAGTGGGAACCAGAGGTTGGGTGTTCCAGGCCAGATCTCAGCGTGCATGCGGGCTTGTCCATCTTAGTTTTCGCCCCAATTATGTACCATCTCTGAGGGGCCTGATCTGGAGGTAGGAATGGAGGTCCCATGAAGAGGTATTTTTGAAGTTAGCCACATCAGTTTCAGATTTGGTTCAGTCGTGTTAAGGGATATAGGAAACAATACCAAATCTTCTGGCGAAGGGGCTGGTGTCATGGCCCAAGCAAACAGGCTGGAGCTCAGAGGAAGCCCTCAGTTCCACTTGGGCAATTGGTTTGAAAATCAGGAGGAAAGGGTCCACGATAAACATAGGTTAAGTGAAAGAGATGCTGCTTAGGGGTGTAAAGAATCAAAGCCCTCACCTGGAATTCAGGGTTAGGGCCAAAAGAGCAATTCTAGATCCCACCCCCCAATGGGAATGGGGGTCTTAAGAGTCATGGCCAGGGCAGGCACAAGAACTGGGTGGCATTCATCCTACAGTTTGAAGTTTAGAGAGCTAAAGCAGAGACTGGCATTTTCAGCTTTCTCTCTAACTCTAGACCTTCCTTAAAGGTCATATGAACTGGCCTTTCCTTGAAATTTCTAGTCCTGTCCTCTCCAGTTGTCCAGATTTATCCTTAGCTTAGAGTCCCAGGATTCCCATTACACCTGCACACGTACACGCATGGTTGCCCTCCATTTTCTGATTTCCAGGAGTTGCGTGTGTGTCTGCACCGTGATGTGACTGCCCAGGCACCATCACTGTTGAACTCCTAATTATACCTGTTCTAGCATTCCTGTTCAGCTTTGCCCGTTCTGCACTATGCACATTTCAGCATCTCCCGGCACCTTCATAGCTTCACAGAAGTCAACAGACTCTTCTTGACAGCAGCATTTGCTGAGTGTTTACAATATACCATATCATCCTAAGTGCTTCGTTTAAAATTTCATTTGACCCTCAGTCAGTTCCATCAGGTAGTTAGGATTATTATGTGCCAGTGAGGTAATATTTACCAGTGAGGAAACTGAAATTCATGAGTTGAGAAATTTGCCTGAGCTCTTGCAGCTAAGAAGTGGTAGAGCTTGGATTCTAATTTAGGACTCTCTCCAAAATCCATACCTTTAACTCTCATGTTATAAAAAGGCAGTTGTTTCGACACTGTGTTCCTTATTCTTTGGGACATGGATTTATCTTGTATGTCATGGAATAAGCTGAGAACCAACTAACCTCTATGAATAACTAGGAGAATCCACAGGCACCTGGGTGGCTCAGTCAGTTAAGTGTCCAGCTCTTGATTTCGGCTCAGGTCATTAGCTCAGGGTTGTGAGATCCAGCCCCACATCGGGTTCCATGCTGGGTGTGGAGCCTGCTTGAGGTTCTCTCTCTCCCTCTCCCTTTGCTGCTCCCCCCCCTTAAAAAAATATTAAGGGAGTCCAATGACTTGCTCAAGTGACTTATTAACAGAGAACAGACATGAGAAGGAGGTTATTCTTAGTAATCACCTAATGAACAAAACCCCACACTTAACTCTCTGTTAAAAAAAACAAAAAAACAAAAAAACCCCAACGAAACAAAACGAACAGAAAACACTACAACACTTTTATTTAGCACTTGCCTCCTTTGCTGATTTTATTTATCCTACAAAGGCCAGGAGATGTGATTTCCCACGTGTAGCTTGAGTAGGTAGCAGAGAAGAAAGGTGGTGTGGTCCAGTACAAAGCGTTGTACTGGGAACAATGCCTGTGGTTGGTTATCCAGCCCCAACCATTGCTAATTAAAGTCCCTTCATCTCTGCCCCAGTTTTGTTACCTGGAAAATTGGAGTGTGAATANCTTTTGTTACCTGGCAAATTGGAGTGTGAATAAGGATTTGGAGAAGATTTGCAAAGTTAAGAATTAAGGCAATAGAATTTAAGGAGAAACCGTAAAGAAATTTCTTTTCCCAATCCAGCTCTGTGAGCTAAGGAGCAGTGGAATGAGCCGCATCAATATTTGGGGGTGTGGGGGGGTGGAAACTATGGAGCCTAGAAGTTGAGATTCTTCCGTGAGCTTCCAGAGAGGAATTATTTACCCCTTGATGGGGCTGATCTACACATTCTGGCTGTAATCAAACCTGTTGGTGGTGAATATCCATGGAGATTCAGAAGCCTCAGTGTGGGAGGTGAGAGAAAAGGCAGGAAGCAGGAGGGAGGATTAGTGTTTGAGATCTACCAGTGCTGGTCCTGGTCACAGTGCTCTCCTCTAGAGTCTTCTCCCTGCTGGTTGTTTGTTTAACAACCCTGTGAGTAAGGATTATGAGGCTCATTTTGTAAGGGAGGGCTGCTTAAGAGGCTTCGGTAAGGTCTCGATGCTAGTGGATGGCCAGATGGGATTCAAAGCCCCTATCTATTTGATCCCAATGCTATTTGATCCCCTATCTATTTGATCCCATACCATGCTATCGATGACACATTTAACTGGTTTTCTCTACAAAATCCTAGAAATTCCCATAGTAATAGTCATTCATTTGTGCATGCATTCCTTCATTTATTCTGTAGTACTTGGTAGGTTCAAAACACTAAGATTTGGTAAATCCCAAATACTCGCACTTCCTCATTCCACAGAATGCAGAAACTGTTTTCTCCCCAGAAGAATTAGAACCTAGTTTTTCATAATGGAGAGACACTGGTCTGGAAATCAGAAGACATGAGCACAAATGCGGTATTTTGCCCTTGTCGAGGGAGCTTCCATAGGAGACATTCATAAATAAATGTGTGTTTGCACCATGAGAGCGAGTGTGGTTGCAGGATGTCATTTTGAACACTGGCAGTCTTAAAGGATGGAAGGTGCCCCGTGGAAACTAGTCTTTCCTTGTGTGTCTCAAGTCCACTGTAATTCTAAGGTGAAACTTTCTGTCTCAAGCTTGCTGAAGCTGACTCGGCAGCCTCCTGGATTTAATTCAGAACCTTTTTATCATGCCTTTCTATTCATATTCCTTTTGTCTGCCTCTCATCATCATTCTGTTTCTGCTTCTAATGTCAGATCAAGCTAGAAACTCTTGACTCTCCCATTCAGCTGAGAAAGTTAAGTTCTCTTTGCTTGAAATTTCTAGATCTCGACTTAATAGAGACCTTCGCCTCTCAAACAGCCCCCTGGTCTGCCATTCACTGAAATTTCCCTCTTTCTTGGTCGCAGGTTGGATCTTTTCATCACTTCAACTTCTCATCTACTTTCTGGCTTTTTTTTTTTTCTTACTTTTTTTTTTTATTATTACCCTTCAAAGCTTTTGAACTTAGTCTAGTGCTTTTGATCTGAAAATCTTCATTTCTCTTAAAGCTTTCGTTTTCCCTTCATCTCTGTCCCCTTTGGTTGGTTATCAGCTGGAAGGGAGGTCACTTTCTCCCGAAGTCATACTTCCCAGCTCCATGGTCTTTATTTATCAAATATTTGTTGAGTACTTATGGGCTTCACAAGCTGGGACAGCAAGATAAGTCACGTTTCTTACAAGTTTGTTAGGGGTGACAAGCATGAAAATAAATATTTGCAAAGTAATTATAAGAACTGTCTAGAAGATGCTGGGGTTCTGATGGCACAAAGGAGGAAGAGACTAACGAATTGAGGGTCAGAGAAAACCTACAGAAAGCCTTTAACCTGAGCTTCGAAAGGTGGAAAAGAGTTTCCTGAGGAAAGAAGCATTCCAGAAACTAGGTGTACCATGTGCAAAGACCTAGAGGTGAGAGAGAGCAAGTCCCACTTGGGGAACCTGTTACTTGCCTGGTTGTCCTTGGTGCTCAAATAGAAATGCCACCAGAAGTGAGGCTGAGGAGGTAAGAGGGATTAGGTGATGGGGCACCTTCCTCGCCTTTCCAGGAACTTTGGGTTCTATCCTGAAGGCCACGGAGGTTGAGGGAAGGGTTTGAAGGAGAGCCATAGCTGTTAGATCTAGAAAGATCATCTGAATTATATAGCAAGGAGAATGAATGGCATATGGGCAACTGTAAGTGGAGAGACCAGACAAGAGGTTCTTGTAATATAAGCAAGAAATGAAGAGGGCACCAACAAAAGCAACGGTAATGAGGTCAAAGAGAAGGGAAGAAAGATTAACGATGTTAAGAGATCAAGTAGAAGGGCGCCTGGGTGGCTCAGTCAGTTAAGTGTCTGATTTTGGCTCAGGTCATGATCTCAGGGGATTGAGCCCCAGGTCGGGCTCCCTGTTCAGCGGGGAGTCTGCTTCTCCCCCTCCCTCTGCCTCTTCCCCTGCTTGTGCTCATGCTCTCTCTTTCTCTCTCTAAAATAAATAAAAACTTAAAAGAGACGGAGAGAGATCACGTGGATATGGCTTAGTGACTGGATATTGGGAGTGAAGGCAGGTTTCTGGACAACACAACCAGGTGGAATTGATGCCATTNGTGCTCTCTCTTTCTCTCTCTAAAATAAAAACTTAAAAGAGACGGAGAGAGATCACGTGGATTTGGCTTAGTGACTGGATATTGGGAGTGAAGGCAGGTTTCTGGACAACACAACCAGGTGGAATTGATGCCATTAACTGTGACGGAGAAAGAGGGAAGGGACAGGTTAGGGAGGTGAGGTGGAAAGATGTGACTGTGTGGTGTGAGGTGGGATCCAGAATGTGGATACCATTTGCATATATTCATTCTGTTTTGCAGCCATGGCAGATGGCCTTCAAGTCACAGTGCTTGACAAGAAGAAGGTGGCCATGCTCTTTCAGCCCACTGTGCTTCGCTGCCACTTCTCCACGTCCTCCCATCAGCCTGCAGTCGTGCAGTGGAAGTTCAAGTCCTACTGCCAGGATCGCATGGGGGAATCCTTGGGCATGTCCTCTCCCCGGGCCCAGTCTCTCAGCAAAAGAAATCTGGAATGGGACCCCTACTTGGATTGTTTAGACAGCAGGAGGACTGTTCGAGTGGTAGCTTCAAAACAGGGCTCGACTGTCACCCTGGGAGAGTTCTACAGGGGCAGAGAGATCACGATTGTGCATGGTAATGATACCTCTGCTTTGAATCCAGGAATAGGAGGGAGATTAGTTCCGCTGCCCCAAACACAAGGGGGATGTCAGCCTCTCTGCCTTGCAACCCCTCAAAATTTTGATTTTATGGGAAATGGAAGCATCAAG
>NW_023179531.1:0-21184 GCF_002007445.2 Ailuropoda melanoleuca
ACCTCTGCACCTGCAGTGAGGCCTCAGGAGATGATTGCAGAATAAATGTAGGAACAGCCCCCCTCTAGGAGACCCGGAGCTGGAGAGACCCCGTTCCTGTGCTGACAACCAGCTGAGTAGTCTCCCCTCCCCAGCCTGCACCCCTAGGACTCCTGACCTGGGTCCCTGGGTCCCACTCAGCCCAGGCCGCCCTGCTCGCCATCGCCAGCCAATGGACAGCACAGAGTCACATCCTAGAGCCAAGGACTCAGGGCCTCTCCTGCTTTGGGCCTGTCGTCTGTCTTTACACCATTTCACGACTCACCTTTCCATTCTGATATTCTAGGAACTTCCCTGTCAGTGTCTAAGTGAGAAGCTAGGAGCAGGAGAATAAAGCACTCCTGGGAAGTGTCCCCCGCCCCCATACCCCAATGCACATGAGGCCAGGTCCCTACTGCTGTTGCCCCAGGGCTCTGTCTGAGGCCTAGGCCGGCCCTGCCCCCGCACACAGGACCGAGCCCACCCCCACCAGAGCAGCACCACAGCCCCCCTTCCCTGTGAGGCTCTGCCAGCCCTGGGCCTGTGCTCACACACAGGCAGGGGTGGAGAGGGTCATGCGCCTCTGGCCCCAGGCTCAGCGGCCTCAGACTCTCGGCCACCTACGGAGGCTCAGGCCCGGCCTCTTCTTCCATGATGGGTTTCCACAACCTCTGAGAACCCTGTCCTCCCGGGGACCCGGGGGAGCAGCTCCATCAGTCACCCCCGGCCGGTGCCCCATTCCCCGCCCCCTGGGCTCTCCCTCAGCTGCTCAGACCCTCAGATGCCAAGGCTGGACCCCAGGATTGGCCTGGGGCCCCACACTCAAGGTGGTCAGCCTGGTGGCCGTTAAACCCACTTTCTGGATGTGAGACCTGAGTCCTGAGGGTTTGGACCACCCGCAGAGGTCACACAGCAGAGCCAGAGTCAGGGTCTGGACTCCTAACAAGGAGCTCTGAGAAATCCCGCCTCACCACCGCTGTCCCATCCCACTGTGCGGCCTGCAGCAAGTCACCGCATCCCATCTGGGCTCCCCCGAACTGCTCTGCGCCCCTCAGGCCAGAGAGCACTCAGCAGTGCCTTGTTCCCCCGCTCCCAGCCAGTGATGGGAGATCTCTTCCGCGGGCCATCCCTGAGCCTGTGGGTACAAAGTCCTTGGATGGAGTCCTGATCTGGGCAGCTCCTCCCCTGGTCCCTTCAGGGTGATGGTGACCAAGTCAGCTGTGCTCCTGTCCCCATCCCTACAGCCCTGGGCGAGTCCTCTCAGGGTGGGAACTGTTTGCTCGTGGAAACCACAGCTTGGGGTGGGGCGCAGGGCCCAGGAGGGAGCCCCCAGCAGCTGTAGGCCAGGGACCCCGGAGGGTCACTCAGCACGGTTCCATGCTGGGGCAACCCCTGGGACTCCTTACAGCTCTAGGGCTCTGGTAATTCCAGACCCGAGTCCCTCCCACCTGGAGAAGCCACACTGATGGGAGGGAGGCCAGGCCTGACCCCGGGCAGCCTCTCTCCTTTCTCACACCCCAGGCAGAGGAAACAAGCCTGTGGTTGCAACACTGTAACCTCTGAGGTTCATGGTGGCCCTTTGCTGACCACAGCCTCCCCCTGCACTGGCTGAGTCACACTGGGTCCAGCGCCGCTAGCCCAGCTCAGTGTGGGTGTGGCTTTTCCCACACTCCAGTACTTCTGGAAATTTCCTAAGCCGTGTACACAGAGCTCCCTGGTGGGCAGAGAGCTCATGACCCTGAGCCCGGGGACCCGTGCTGGGCAGCGTGGCTTCTGTGTAGACAGCAGGCTTCGGGCTGGAAACACTCCTGGAGATGCATGGACTCAGTCCAAGGCTGGGGAGCGCGGGCGCTCAGACCAGACACTGTGAGGCTTACTCTCCTCTTCCCCCCTCTTCCCTGCATGTCCCTGGACACAGGCCGGATGTCCCCGCGCCCGAGCTCTCAGCACAGCGGGGATGTGGAGCTGCTGCAGGAGTCGCTGGGGGAGGCCCTGGGCCTGTGCGGGGCCGGTGAGGTTACCCAGCCCCCGGAGACTCCTGTTGGTTCCAGAACCCCCTGTCCGAGAGACCTCGTGCACGAGAACGTGCTGGCTCTCCTGCTGGACCAGGTTCCCAGAAGCAGCCCCTCCTGCCTCTCCATTATCCTCCTGTCCTTTCAGAGGAACAGGACTGACTTGGGGTCAGGCAGGCCCTGAGGGTAGCAGCTCCGTCCGTGAGCCAGCGCCTGTCTGCATTTCCACTCAGGAGCCCGAAGCCCCCGTCCAGTGAGGACGGGCAGTGGGAAACATAATGTCCTTCCCGATGTGGACACTGGATTCCTCGCCCCCCGGAGAGCAACGCCGTGACCCCCGGGGAGTCAGTGGGGCCGACGGATGGGAAGGGTGGCCTCTGTGAGGAAGGGACAGTGGATGGAGGCCTGTAGACTCTGGGGGCCCCGGGAGGTCTCTCAGGAGCTGCCCCTGGTCCCCACCTGACTGGACCCTCCACATTCTGTGGCACACCTCAGGGGACACAGGTCCACGGCTCCCTGGGCACCAGCATCTCTTGACCCCCCTGCCCCGCTGGCCGCTCCTCCTTGGGCTCCCCACCCCGACTCTGACCATGCCTGTGCCGGGCATCTCCCTGGACCCCTTCTCTGTCTACACCGCCTTCCCCTGAACTCCAGACCCGTGTATGCAATTGACTGGCGACAGCTATGCGTGCAGACGCCGTGTGTCTCCCGCCGGATCTCAGCCCGGATCCGACCCTGCTCCTCCCCCAGGGCTCCCCTTCTCAGGAGGGCACCACCACCCTCCACGGTGCCCAGGCCCATGTCCTATCGGCCACCTCGACCTCCCCTCCTCGTGTACTCACATCTGACCCATCAGCAAGGCCTGTTGACTCCAAAGGATTTCACGAATCCCCCCCCGTCCCACCCCCTCCTCCGTGTCTCCATTCTACCCATCGAGAACCTGGAGCCCCTCTGGCTACACTGTCCAGGCCCGTGAGGCAGGAGGGGGCAGGGCCGCATTCAAAGCCTAGCGCTTTGGCTCCAGATTCCCTGCTTCTGAGTCGAGGCCAAGCCACCAGCAGCCCCTCCGCCGGGTCCTCTCCCAGGCTGTACCCTCCCCGCGCGATCCTGCGCTGTGCCCTCCACACAAGGCCACCTGGGCCTCTCCGCCAGCCTCACGCCCTGCCCCTGCCCCGCTCAGCATGCTCTGCGGACCCCCCATCCCTCCTAGATGAACCCGGGGCTCCCCGGGGCTCAGGCCCCCTCCCCCACCCCTCTCCCTGCTGCTCCCCTCACTGCCCTGCATCCCTGAGCCCGGGGCTCCTCCAGCACTGTGGGCAGGCTCCCAGCTCGGGGTCTTGGCTCACGTCACCTCTGCCTGCAACATCCTTCCATGGACCTGCACGGTTCCCACTCACCCCTACTCAGCCTCTGCCACCTCCCCGGAGAGACCCATCTAGAACAGCAGCTCCCCTGCCTGACTCTGCTTCGTGTGTTCCTCCCACTGGCCACCGACCTATCTACTCGGTCAGTTGTTTATTTCCAGTGTCCCCCCCAAAATACAGGATCTCGAAGGCCGGGGATTAATTTTGTTCACTGTGTACCCAGCACTGAGCACAATGGTAAGCAATCCATAACCAGGCTATGTTGGTGGGATCGCCTAGTGGTTAAAGCCCGGAGTCTAGAGGCAGACCTGCTATCGGGCCTCAAATCCCAGCTCTGCCCCTACTGGCTTCATGGTCTCACAATCTTCACAAGAGGTGCTTTGCTTTCATCATCTGTGAAACTGAGTCAACTGTAACATCTATTGGATGAATTAGTACTTAATTGTTCCCACCCTAGAAAGGGTAATAAATGTTGAATAGTTGAAATATTTGTAGAATTATAGATTATAAATACTATCGCTTGAACCAAAAACATGCTTTATGTATGTTAGTTTATGTTAGTTGGAGGGAGGAAGAGAGGAAGAGAGGAAAATCCTCGTCTTTCATGATGGAAACTACTATGTGCCTCAAATTGATCTGAAAATAGTGATATAAGAACATCATTTTTAAAAAAGAACATTTTTTAGAAACACAGAGGTAAATGCCATAAAACATCATTAAGGATTGAAAGTGACTGTCCTTGCACAGGACTGATGGCTCCTGTTCGGCACGATCCCTTGGGCTCGGGTGTCCTCACTGTGGACATTTCTGAGGTCAGGACACACGTCTGCACTGACGTTGCCTAGCGGTCCATAAAGCACTGATGTATCGACATCACCCACACAGTGTAGCTCTGAGGAAACCCAGTAGCCACTGTGAACCGCGAGAAAGTAGGACGGGCTCCCCTGGAGCAGAGGGGCCGTGGGACACACAGGTGGAAGGGAGACTTCGATTCTGGAACCATCTGCTCCAATTTTCAATCCTACGTGTAAACATGAGCTCTGTCCTCAGGAGCTCCCTGCCCGAGAGAACACGGAACAATTTATTTCCTCTGTGTCATTGATTTTTTAAACTCTAAGTTAACAAACTTCAGAGTACTTTTTTTTTTGAAGTAAACTCTACACCCAATGTGGGCTCGAACTCACCACCCCCAGATCTAGAATTGGCCGCTCTTCTGTCTGAGCCAGCCAGGCCCTAGACTAGCTATTTAAATTAGGTATTACTGACTGAGTACTTAACGCTAATCACCGATTCATGTGGTTTTTCATTTAATCCAGTGAACAGCTTGCTGAGGTCAGTCCCATCAGCATCCTCACAGGGCTCAACAGAAATCAGAGGCACAGAGAAGCTGGGTGACTTGCCCAGGGTCACACAGCCTGGAGGGGGAATCAGGCAGGAGCCACAGCTGTGAGCGCTCCAGGTGGGGACCAGGCGGGAAGTGCCCTCAGGGTGCCCTGCACCCCACCCTTCCTCTCAGAGTGTCTTCACCTGCCTCACACGGTGACCGTCCACTCCCGAGAAAAGAAAGCCACCCAGAGAGGTGAGAAGGCAGTGACAGGGTGACAGACACCTCACTGGGGAGCTGGTGTGCTCCGACTTTTCTCTGTCCTTCAAGGCAGGCTCCACTTCCAGGGTCAAAACATTCTCTCGGAGCCAGGTGTGTCCCCCAGATGACCTGCCAGCGCAGGAAACCCTGTCCCATCTCACCTCTCTGGGCAATCTGCCTTCACGTCTCAGGGTCCATCTCAAGGGTTGCGGCGGGGGCCCCTCTCTCCTCCTGAGGCTGTTCCACACCAGACACCTGGATCATGAGCTCGGATCTCAGACTCAGGACCCTCAAGGGCTCCCCCATTCCCAACGGTAACCTACCCCACTCTCATCCCCAAAACGCTGACCCAGCCTAATTTCAGTAGTGCACCTCCTGGGGTCTGCACCCCTCCTACATCAGGACCTCACCCCAGATCACTCACCTGGGCTCTTACCTTCCAGGCTGGGCTCCTAATCCCTGACTCCCTGCTGCACCTTCACGTCTGTACCGCCCCCTGTCGACCTGCCAGCCCCTCCCAGTTTCTCTGGCACTGACACCCTGACCAGCCCCGGTGGTGGGTCTGGGAGCAAAGGGAGAGGTTCCGTAGCCCCGCCCCCCTGGGCAGCACCTGTGCCCCCAAGCCTCCCTGAGCAGCCTCCCTCCAGGTCCCGAGCGCAGGCACCAGCGCCACCTGGTGGCTGAGGACCGAACTGCCGCTAGAGACTTCTAGCAAAGAAGCCTTCCCACCTCAGCTCACCTGCACACACAGGTCATGAGCACCTACTGTGTGCAGCAGGGGAAAGCTGAGACAGGAAGCTAAGTCGTTGTCCTAGGGGAGCCCACAGGCTGGACAGAGAGAGAAGCACAGATCCCTCAGGGAAGGGGGAGGAGCCTCCACGCAGAGGCTCCTGGGCATTTTCTTTCATCAGGGGAACAAGAGCAGCACAGGGGACAGGGAAACACAGCAGGAAGGGGGCTCTGAGCAGCTGTGCAGGGCGGCCCATCGGGGGGTGGCTGGGGGCACGCGTCCACCAGGAAGGGAAGGAACTGCAGGCAGGTGCAGACAGATGGCTCAGGCCCCGTGGCCGGGTCTCTGCTCCTGACGGAGGCCACACAGCTGTAACCAGAGGACACTGCTCCCGGTGCTGTGGGCATCCTGCCCGCAGTCTGCAGGAGCGAGCTCTGAGCGGGGTCAGCAGCTGGCCAGCAATGGCCTTGACGTTCGCTTCAGTGAGAAAACAGGCTCCTCGTGCATGAAAGTTTACAGTAGTGACAGCCTGGGGGGAAGGACAGAAGGGGAGGGAGAGAGCCCACCGGTCCTTGTTCTGTCCAGGTCTCTCCTCACAGGCCTCCAGGGGGTCAGGGAAGGGGGGGACGTGGGCATGGGGGAGGGGTACGAACAGGGCAGAGTGGGGAGAGCCCAGTCCCTCTTGCCCCCGTCCAGCTCTCTGATTCAGGCCACAGGGTCCCGCCATCCCTCGGCTAAGTCCTAAGAGGTTGTCCCCTGAGAACAGGGGCCTGAAGACCCTGGTGACACGGACTCAGCAGCAGCCAGGTCCTGGTCCGCCATCCACCGAGAACAAGCCCAGAGCCGGGAGGGGAGAAGCCAGCACAGCCCACATGAGGGAGGCAGAGCCGGGCCACACTGACCGGGGTTAGTGCAGGAGAGCTCGGCCACGGGATGCCAGGAGCGTGGGCAGATCTGTGTCCCAGGCCACGTGAGCGTCATGAACATGCAGAGCAGCCCCAGGACCAACACCTCTGTCCTCCCGACTGTGGGTCCCAGACCGGCGGGCGGGAGTCCGGGCCTCCCTAGGAAATCCAGGCCCCAGAGGCCAAGGACAGACCTTCCATCTCGTGTCCTCAGACGTCACACGGGCCCTTCAGGTAGTGGGAGCAGAACGCATGTTCGCTGGATGTGAGGACGACTCTGCTTCCAGAAGCTTTGGGGTGGAATTGGGACACTTCTCCTCTGGACACTAAGCTCAGATGTGGGTAACTCACCGCACCTGAAACAACGTAGTATTCCTCCGGCAGGTGTCACCAAGGACAAAGGGCCTCAGGCTCTGCCCGGACTTTTCCCTGGATGGTGTTCTAGACTCCAGCCCCAGCTCAGAGCCCTGCCTGCTTGAACTCTGCTCCTCGGCCTCCCGCCGCCCAGTTCCCAGAGGTCCTGCCAGAGAAGGCTGCCTGCTCCCACCGCCCCTGACCTAACCCAGTGAGCCCCTGCCTCACCCCTGCCCAAGCAGGCCCAGGCCCAGAACCCACCGCAGGTTGGCAGGGACCCCACAGTCCTGGGAGCTGGGCTCAGAGTTCGGCTTTGTCTTCTAGGTGAACATTTCCCAGAGCAGGTGATGATTCAGACCCTAATTAGCAAGAGCTCCAAAGAGCCTTTGCTCCAAAAAAGAAAGAAGGAGCGTGAATCTGTGGTCCTACATATTGTGAAAATCAGATTCCAGCATTTATGTGATGTTCCCCTGGAGTAGGGGCCGTGAATATCTCAGAAGGGATCTGGTCTGCAGCATTTCCATATTTCCTGACCTTTGCCCCCCACCCCCTTTATCGAGCAGCATGTCTCACAGCTGATGCTCCATGGACCCCAATGAGAATGTCTGATGCAGGGAAGTCGGGGGCCAGTGTGAGGACACGGTGAGTGACAGCGGCCGAGCTGCGCTGTGTCCTCCCCATGAGCCCTCCACCATGTGTTGCTGTCCCCACAGGGCAGCTCATGGGCCCCGGGCTCCCTTCCCTGAACCCCTATGTGGTCACAGTAACCCCACCTCATCCACGCCCTGAGTGTGAGCTGCTTAGGGGGGACCCGTCAGCCCCCAACCCAGACCTTCCCCGATGGTGGACTCGCTCCTTCCACAGACAGTGCACGAGCTCCCATTGCACACCGGCCCTGCTCCGGGGGCTCACGCACGTTCAGGAGCGCACCCAGCACACCCCTGCCTTCCTCCTGTATTAGGAGGGGAAAGGCAGTGCGCGGGAACCAGAGCAAACAAGGTGAGCAGGGCTCGGGGTGAAAGAGCAGGCGGGGGGCTCAGCACCTGGGAGTGTGGTTTCCGGGTTACCCCAGGAGGTCAGAACAGGCTTCCTCAAGAAGGGGACTCCTGAGAAAAGACTGGAAGGAGGTGAGAAGCGACCGTGGACATCTGGGGGAAACCCTTCCCTGCCCAGGTGACAGCCCGTGGAATGGCCCTCAGGTGGACCCTGCCTGGCCTGTTCCAGGAGCAGGAGGTCTGTGGCCGGACCATACGTGAGCCCAGGTGGCCAGAGAGGGGACGTCATCAAGAGCATGAAGGACACACAGTTCGGGGCGTGAGCACTGCCCATGACCAGGGAAAACAACAGTCCTGTGTTATAGACAGTGTTCCAGCTTCGAAAAGGTGGCAGGTTTGTCAGATCGTGAAAGTATAGCTCGGCTTTACCACTCACGTCAGACAAGGAGAATCCCAGAGCCAACACAGGACAACACATCTGCTAACCCACGGGTTACAGTCAGTCACACACAGAGACCTTAACTTCCTAAATTAAATGTTAGCAAATAAAATCACAAGATACAATACGATCACGTTGCATTTATTGTAGGAATGCAAGGACAGTATAATGAGGAACTTCATTAGTGGAATGTACTCCAGCAGCAGAGGGAAGAAGTCGTTCCCGTTTACGGAGCAGGTGTGGACTCCCAGGCACAGCCGCACGGGCTTTCCATCACCTTCTTTAATCCCCAGGAGAACCCACAGAGTTACACGATCCCCTGTGTCAGCAGTGTCATCCGGGGCGGGATGGGCGGCTTTACTGGAAAGGGTCAGACAGTAAACGTTTTCGGTGGCGCTGGCCGTGTCATCTCTGTCCCAACTACACAACGTGGCCACTACAACGAGAAAACAGCCCAATACGACACAGCAATGACGTGACGTGGCTGTGTTCCAATAAACCTTTATTTCTAAAAACAGACATGGACTAGATTTGACTAATGACTGTAGTCTGGCAAGCCCTTAACAGGAGGGTATACAAATTCAAACCTGTGGCCCTTCCCAAATCTCACTGCACACGTGACCAGGGGATTGATCTCTTTACACAGCTTCTTTAAAATAACTGAATAAATAGACAATAATTCAAACATAAACGCAAACGGAATGTGTGTTACAAAGTGTCAGGAAGCCCACGCAGGCATTTAGAAAGCTTCTGCTTTTGGGAATGAATTTGCTCAGCAGTTGGTTTATATGAATGTTTCTTATAGGCTCTTTTCAACAGGTGAAGGAATGTGAGTCAGGCTTGAAGAATCAAAACTCCGAGAAGCTTTAGGTGTTTCTGTAGGTTTCCTTTACATATTGCTGACATCTACCCAGTTGAAGGACACCTGCTCAATGCCTGCCGGGAGCCATGTAGAACGGCCGGCAGGTGCCACAGAGGGCGGGGCCGGGAATGGGGCTGGCAGGTGGACAGTAGACCACACCCATTCAGTCCAGTGCAAGGCAGAGAAAGATGGTCCAGGAAAGGACTGGAAACAGGAGCATTTGCCCACGATGCAGGAGAGAGTGAGAGATAGGCACCCCCGGGCCACCCCAGCATCCGGGAAGGAGGGAAGAGTGGGCAGCAGGTGCGGGGAAGGGCAGCGCAGGTGGAACAGGGCACGAGGGGACAGTGTTGGAAATGCGGCTGGACAGACAGCCAGGGACCAGATTCTGAGCGGGTGAGACTTCTCTCCTGAGTGCCATGGATCCTGTGGGGAGCGGGGGTGGGAGCGGGTTGGCTGTAGGCAGGGAAAGGACAGGAGGGGCCTGCATTTCTGAAAGCTCCACAGAGAGAAGGTAGAGGGGGATTTGGAGGGGAAGACCGGGCGCAGGGAAGCCTGTGAGGAGGCCGCCGTGGTGCCCGGAGCAGGGGACGGATGGGAGAGAGCTTGGGGCAGGCGGACACCCCAGGCTCTGCTCCTCTCCCCTTTGTCCTGCTCCCCCTGCACTGTCTGCCCAGGTCTCTGCTCCTGGGGGTGGGGGGTCCTTGCTGGCTCAGGAGCTCCAGGAGCCGGGCCTGGGTCTCCTTCTGTGTCCTCCACTTGGTCTAGGATGTGACTGCGTCCCACGGTCCTCCTGGCAGGAGTGCAGGGCAAGTGGTGGAAAGGGTTTACCCAATGTTGAGTTCTAACCCTCGGTCTCCCTCCTGGGGTTGCTGCTCACTGTTCTGATGTCCGGTTTCTTGTTTGGTTTCTGCCAGATTTGGGTCCCTTGAGAGTTTTTAAACTAGTTTTTTTTTGGAGGGGGGTCTGGTTAAAAACATTTCTAATACAATTTTTTATTTCTAATAATCAGTTTTGCAATAATTTGCAATTGAAGATAATTTTCTGTTATCTTTTTGATTGGCTTCCTGCCCCTCCTCCATTTCATGGGCTTTTTATACTTTTTACAACATTTTAGCTACTTTTTGCTAAGAGGACATCTTTAAAAGTTTGCTTTTACGGTTAGGGCATCAAAAAAGATGGAAATACTCTTAAGGAAGATTTGGTTTTTTGAAAACCCATTTAGCCAATTTATATTAGATAAGGCGGTTGTTGGAGTTCCTGACGGGCTCACCTCGCCACACACAGAGTCTGAAGGCTTCCTTCTGGGATTTTCCTGTGTGAATGTGACGTCTCCTGTATACCATCCACTCATTTCCCCAGTGAGATGCTGAAACCGCCGTCTCCGTCAGGGAGAGTCCGCTCCTGGAGTTTTCCTCCAGCTCCTGCCAGTCAAGACCAGTGGCCTCACGCTCCCAGGACACCAGGATCTCTTCTTCCTCAGGCTCAGAACGCCGACCCCACTCCATCTCTCGGACGTTCGGGTCCAAGGAGGGGGTCAGCTGCAGCGGGACAGTCGCCCCACGGTCCTTTCCAGGGGGCGGGAGGCACTGGGGTCGATTGCAATCTGGACATTTGGTGAGGGAATAGCTACGATGGGGAAGAGAAGGGGACAGGCACGACGCTGCTGTAGGACCTGTGGTCCCATCGCATCACAGGCGTGTTTGTAAGCAGAGGAGCCGCTCCGTTTCACAGACGAGGAGGCCAAGCTGCAGAGTTGCTGCTCCGTTGCTGACCTTGCCTAGAGCCCCCACCGCTGGGTCAGGCACCGATCTGTCA
This sequence comes from Ailuropoda melanoleuca, assembly GCF_002007445.2. NCBI lineage: Eukaryota > Metazoa > Chordata > Mammalia > Carnivora > Ursidae > Ailuropoda > Ailuropoda melanoleuca. Next base: position 11,083 of record NW_023179531.1, read on the forward strand.
CCTCCCAGCCTCGGGCGCTCTCTTTCCCCCCGCAGCTCACAGCCAGCGTGGACTTTGCTCTAATCGGGGAAAACACTGCAAAATAGGGAAGCTGATAATCACCCGGTTTCCCTCTGTTTGTGTGCAACACGAGGAAACAGCTCTCCCCGCTCTGCCCCGTGATCCCCAGCACCCTGCGGCAGGGCGTCTGGTCCCCGCCCCTCCAAGGCTGCTCCTGACTAGGTCACTCAGAACCCAAGCGATTACAGACCCAGCGGTCACTGTCGGTGCTGGTCTCGCCGACCTTCTGCTGGCCTGTGCCCTGTGACCCTTGTCTCTTTCCTGATCTCTCCTTGTCTGGTACAGTCTGTGCCCCGTTGGGTCCTCAGCCGGCCTCCTGCCGTCGATGCTGGACGCGCTTGGCATGGCTGAGGCTGCTGGGGACACAGTGGTGGCTGAGCAGACCGGGTCCCTGTTCTCACGGAGCTCCCGGCCTCGTCCGGGAGCCTGCGCGGGGGGACAGGGTCTCCAGGTGAGTTCAGATAATTACGAGTTCCAGGAAGGTCATGGAAAGGACGTGGCACAGATTTCGTATCTGTTGCTCGGTGTGTGAACTTCCTTCCCGCATTTGGGGAATTGTCTCCCTCATGAGGCACAGTCACCGTCCCCCCACAGAAGCAGGAAATGCCGGGTCCCCCTTGGCCCCCGCCTCCTTTGCAGCTGAGATAGCCCATGACCGGGGCTCCTGGGGCCAGATACCCCCACCCCAGACTTTCATCTTCGAGCTAGTGATGCAGGAGCAGGGATGACAGGGTCTGTGCTGCTGGCAGTGGCCGTCCCCTCAGGCAGTGGAGGCAGCCATCCTAGGACCTGGCAGGTGTCCAACTCCGTGGGGCTGGGGTGGGAGCTGTGATGTCTCTGCCACAGGTGACCCCCTGTGTTTGGACCAGCTCTGGTGCCATCACTCCCGGTGGAGTTCCTGCCGAGCAGGTCCCGGTCATCTGGACCCTCACTGTCCAGCACCCCCTGTCTCCTTTAATAAAGACATTCGACTGGTTCTTTCAGTGCCTGTAACCTAACCTGAGTGATACTTGGGAAAATGTGACATGATGGACAGATAGACAAGTGGCCGGACTTCAGGAAAAGCTGGGAGGGAGGAAATTTCCGGAGACCAACCGTGTAGTGTAGACGGAGGCAGGAGCTCACCCAAGGGCGGGTGACGTGTGCACCTGTGGGTCTGCCAGCCGCCCCACTCCTGTCTGTCTGTCTGTCTGACTGATACTTAAGCAATGTAGGAAGGGAATTCTCACAGACTACAGAAGAGACTCTTTACTCTGAGAAGGAGATGAGTTCCAGTTACAGGAAAACGGAGAAAAACCGCTGGAGAGACGTTGGTGCCACAATCCTTACAGGATCCGTGTTCCTGGCGTTCACGCTCCAAGTGCCCTCCTGGAACGCACAGGACACACGGAAAAGGACCGAATCCGATCCCATGAAAGGCTGGGAAGGGCTCTGCATTCTGGTGTTTTCTGCCAACAGTCCTGTGTCCCGCCTCGAGGACACGTGCAAATATACGTCCATGACCTTTCCCCTCGCAGACTTACAGAGAACTGCACTTCAATATGAGGATGTGATGTCACGTCCTTCGGTTGTTTTAAATATTATACCTTTATTTATTTACTTATTTATTTCAAGTGTGCTCCCCACCGAACGTGAGGCTTGAACTCACAACCCAGGAATCCAGACCTGAGATCAAGAATCAGATGTTCTACCCACTGAGCCCCCAGAAGCCCTAGAAATTGTTCTTGGAAATAATCGGCAGTAGTAGCTCCCTTAGTTCTGTCAACTTTGACTCTTGATAAAAATGAGCTCATCACGAGCTGGCCCTGCCCAAGTCTGCTGGACTCACATCGTGTTCCCAGGAAAGCGTCTTATGGGTCAGTGTCGAAGGACAGAAACGACATCCCTGGGAGAGCCACCTGGCCCCAGCCATGCCCCTATCCTTCCCCAGCATGGGGGACGCTGGGCAGTCTGGCTGCAGGGACAGGTAAGGTGACCCCCCCGTGGCCGAGGCAGGGACACCTGCCCCCTTCTCCAGAGCACGTCTGGCCTCCGTGGTTGTGGGCAGCCCAGAGCACACACCCGGCTCTGCTGGGGGCACAGGTGGCTCCTGGGGCCGTCGTCATGCTGCCATGCTCACAGCTCTGTGAGATCGGGGACAGATGCTGTGTGGGCACAACAGGGGCAGAGCTCTGGGGACAGAGGAGCAGCCTGGATGCAGCTGCTTCTCCAAGAAGAGCCCCAGCTGGGCTCCCTGCTGGCTCACTCCTCCCCTACAGGCTCTGGGACCTGGGTCAGGAGCCCCAGCATTTGTGGGTACAGCAAGGAAGGAGATAAAATGTGTCCCTTACCAAGAGGTGACCTTACAGTATTTTTCATGGACTCAGGTGAACGGCTCCCATGTCTCTTGCAAACAAAATATGCACATTTATTTCCTGATTACACAGGTGATCCTTGCTTCTGCTTTCCTTCCTGTGGGAGAGGAGCTCCTGCTCTTTCTCACCAGGTCCCGGATGTTACAGAAGGGGAAGTGGGCACTGTGACCGCAGGGGGAGAGGTTGGAGGAGGACACAGGGGCAGGGGTGAGGATGGGGGAGCCTGCCCCCACAGCCCCAAAGTTCGGGAAGGAGAGTTGAGGGACATGTGGGCTGCTCTAGGGAACTCTGCCTATTTCCTGTTCAGTAAGTACCAGAAACAAGTAAAGACTCCGGATTTCTTTCTTCCCTCTGAAATTGTGAAAATAAAATCCTGTCACTGCAGCGGAGGTGCTGGGCACAGGGCCTGAGACTTTGGAGGCGCTGCAGCAGCAGCCCTGAGTGGGGAGCAAGGAGCCGGGAGGGGGGGCATTTCCTGAGACAAGGAAGCCAGAGATGGTGGAGGACACAGGTGCCCAGCACAGGTCAGTGCGGAGTGGGACCCCCCACTCAGAGGCCGGTGGGACTGGAGGGCAGGGATGGGGCTGAGCAGAAGGCATGGGGCGGGGAGACTTCCCTGGGCATCAGCGGTGTCACTGGTCACTGAAGGCCACGGGGCAGGGGCCCCAGAGAGAGGAGGACACAGGAGATGGGAAGGGTCCTGCCCAAAAGCTCAGAAACCCCACCCTGTGACTGAAGAGCAGCCCTGGGAGGACAGCTGAGGAGTCTGGGAGGGCGACAGGTGGGCGGGGGATCCAGGACAGGGTCCGTCAGGGAATCTGAGGTCACAGGTGGCTGGAGCAGGGAAGGGGAGTCAATGGTGTCACCTGCAGGTCACTTCCAGGTGCTCTAGAGGTCCCGGTAAGGCGACCCAAATGACGGCTTAGGCGTGGAGAGGGGCAGCACAGAGACCTGGTGAGGGCTGCAGGGGAGGAGCCAGCAGGGTCAGGGGGAAGAGCCAGAGAGAAGAATGCAGGAGATGACATGTCCCAGAGAAGGGCCTTGGAGCATAGGGAAAAGTCCTAACTGAGCCCCGAGGAGCTCGTACAGACCAGGGGGAGAGCGGGGCCGTAAGGGGTTGACACGTAGCTGAGGCTGAGCAGTCCTGGAACAGGTTTGTACAAATTATTTACTCAGTTTCCCCAATGATCTACCCCTGTGTGTGTCTCACGGTGACCTTGTGTGGAACGATTTAGCACAGAAATAACTGACGGTGGATCCATCCAGTCCCTGCTCAGAGCCTCAGAGGTGGAGGAGGCAGGACCCGAGCTGCAGGCGTCACGCTCACGAGACAGGTGTCCCCAGAGGGCAGGATTCTCCTGCTTCTTCCCATTAAATCACAACTGTGGCCTGGCCTGGCCTGCCGACCTCACTGTAGACAGTGGTGAGAGGGCTCTCGTCTTCTAGATCAGGGGCTCCCCTACCCTGGAATGCAGACAGAGGGCTCCTGGAGCAGCTGAGGGACAGAGCCGCCCAGAGGGACCCACACAGACCCTGTGCTGCTGACATGACCTTCCCAAGGGCCCAGCACTTCACCGGCCCAAGGAGAAATTTCTTAGTGAATATTGCGTCGTCTGGAAAGGGTTACCGAGGCATCCAGGCCAGATCGTGCAGATGACTGGGTTGACAGACACACACCCAGGAACAGAGGGACTGGGGAGAACCCAGGCTGCCCCCTCCCCCAGCCTCACCTTGTCCCTCCTGTCTCCAGACTCCGGCTGGCTCAGCTCTGCATACAGTATGTCAGCATCCGGGTCCCTGTGCCCCTCCTGCGATCCTGCACCTGAGTCACGCACAGACGGAGCTGGAGTCTGAGCCTGGAGACCTGGACCCTCCCCCGCCATGACCCTACGGCCATGGCCACACCTGCCAGCCTCCTGCAGGACATTCCCTGAGCTGCAAAATGCAGGAGAGAGCAAGCTCCAGGAAGAGTGGGGGAGGGAGGGGTCTGGGCTCAGGAAGGAAAAGTGCAACCTGCCTCTCCCAGGCTCCACGTTCTTCTTCTCCCCACGTCTCTTCCAAAGGTACAGTCCAGCTCCCAGGATCAGCAGCACGATCGCAACAGCCACCAGGATGCCTGGCAGAGGGTCAGCAGTGGTCTGTCCTGTTAGAAATGTTTCCATGGCACAGAGGGAGTGAGGAAGGTTAAGGCAAGAGAGCCGTGAAGACGCCCGTGGCCGCACACACGGAGACGTCAGAAGGAATCTGGTCAGAAGCTGAAGAGGGAGGACCACGGCAGGTGCTTTCCGTCAGCCATGCCCGAGCTCCTGCTTGGGGCCGGGGTGCTGAGAGGAACGGAACATGGTGCCCGCCCTTGAGGAGCCCCTCAGCGGGGGGGAGGGCTGAGAACACGCCAGAGGCAGCCAGCCAGAGCCATTCCAGGGCACGAGAGCTTTACAGCTTGCACCCAGGTCTTCAGGGAGGGCCTCCTGGAGGAGGTGATGGAGAAACCTGGTCTTCAGGGAGGAGTAGGAGATTACCCTATATTCAGGGTTGGGGGACATTCCAGGAAGGAGAGCCATGAACAGGAATGGCTGTGTCAACTCTCCAGGGAAGAGGAACCAGGCAGGGGGAGCCGGGTAGGAGGACGAGTGGGAGGCAGGAGCCTCTCTCCAGAGGGTCCAGTGGGTCACTGAGCCATGAGCTTCCTCTGGGATCAGAGATGCTGAGGCAGCAGGTTCCCCCACAGCTGGTGGAGGAGGGGGTGGAGGGATGAGGGGGCAGGCGGGGACCCAGGTCATCATTCATCCAGGGACACACTGACTGTGAGCAGACTACCCGAGGCCGAGGGTGGGACAGGCATACAAAGGAGAAGCAGAGGCGGCCCCTGTCCTCAAGGTGTTCAGGCTGCAGAGGACACTAATTCTGGCCCAGAGCATCAGCTCTCCGTGTGGGGCCACTGACCGCTCCTTGGAGGAGACGAAGTGTGAGGGCAGGACAGCGGCAGCTCCTGCAGGGCCCTGAGCCATCGAGGCTGAGGAGCCCCTGTGCAAACTCTCTGAATGCTGGAACTGCACCCAGCAGCCGTCCTGTGGGACTGCAGGGGTCACGGGCCCCGGAGCAGCTGCAGTGAAGGGGTCCCTGGACGGGAGTAAGTGGGGGAATGGAGGACCCCTGACTTGGAAGGGCTGAGGGCAGAGGTAGGGGCCTGAGCAGAGGCTGGAAGCTGAGGAGAGCAGGACACACCTGGGAACGCAAGCAAGCTGGTGGGTGTGAAGTGTATTCCTGAGGCCAGAATTGGGCAGAGGAGACCCGAGCCCTGCGTCCTTCAGGGAGTTCCTGGCTCAGGCCCCTCAGAGGGCACAGACCCCTGACACCTCCAACTCGCTCTTCCTGGCGTCTTGGACGGGGTGACCAGGTGGTAGGTGATAACTAAAACATGGTGGGACAGGAGCCGGGAACCCTCACCCAGGGCTGCATGAGCTCGAGGAGAGCCCCTCCCCTCTGGCAGCATGCACTCACTGTGGCCACAGACATCCCCAAGGCCCCGGGTGGCAGTTTTCTGGTCCACCTGGTTGCTGACCACACAGGTGAGGCTGGCGTGGGGCTGGCTCAGGGGCAGGGTCACAGCCAGGGTCCAGGGGTTGGGGGCTGGTCCCACGGACGGTCTCTGCTCCAGCTCCCTGGGGAGGCCCTCACTCTCCCAGGACACTGTCAGGTTCTCCCTGGTTCCCGTGGTGTCACACTCCACGGTGACGTTGCACCAGCCTGGTGTGAGGGACGGAACCGTGGCCCGGATCTCGGGACGGGGCACAGGCTCTGTGGTGGGAGAGACAAGAGGACAGAGGCTCACGTGAGTGGCGAACATCACATCTCCTGCTTTCTCCTGCGCATTCTCCCTGATGCTCTGGCTTCCTCCCCAGAAGGATGGTGCCTGCGTTTTACAGATAACTCAGAACTGACGCAAATATACAGCAGGTGCCAAAAAAGAAGGGAGACCCTGACCTGAACTCTATGTGTTTTCAGTAGACAGAACAATTCTTAAAAATCTCCCCTGAAAAAATAAATGGTAGCGCCCCATCCCAAACCCAATTAATAGTAAGAAATGGGCTTCCCCTAGAAGAAGGAGAATTTGGGACTGGATTTGTCCCTGTCCAGGCCCCAGTCCTGCTTCTCCTGCTCGAGTGGTGCCTGGGACTGCACACCCCATGTAGGAGATGGTCACTGGCCGGCTCTGGGAGCCTGGATGTGGACCGTGGGCTCCTACCAGGAGAGACTCTAATGCAGGACACATTGGTGCCCCTAAGATTGGCCACCACCAGTGTGGCTGGAACATGCACTGAACTTGGGGTCTACACATGAACACAAGGGACAGACCGACAGTCAGTCTGGGGAATCTCGTAGACCTGAGCGGCACAGGCCACTCTCTCTGGAGCAGGACGTCTCCCTGTGCAGGGGGGAGTGCAGGGAGAGAGAGCTGCTCACTGAGCTTCTGAGGAAGGGCTGACCTGTGAACGTATCCTATGTCTGTGGAGGGTTAGAGCCGGACCCGTGAGTCTGAGTGAGCTGCCTCGGGCTGGGGTGGAGAAGGACAGGGGACGGGGCAGGGAGAACCACACGTGGGCTTTCACATCCTGCATGGTGACGAGTGTCCCCAACCATGGCCATGTGCTGACGCTCAGAACCTGCAGGTGTCTTAGGTTCCATGACAAAGGGAAACAGGCTGCTAACCAGCTGACCCTAAACCAGAGAAGGTCTGGATTCCCAGATGGGCCCCATGTGATCACAGGTCCTCGCAAGTGGAGGGAGGCAGGAGAGGAGGAGGGAGGGACGCAGGGCCAGAGGGACTCATCCCTCCAGTGCCGGCTGTGAAGGGGGAGGAAGGGCCACGAGCCAGGGGTGTGGGCGCCACTAGAAGGAGGGACAGGAACAGAAGTGGATTCACCCCGGAGCCTCCAGAGAGGAGCAGCTCTGCCAACATGTGGAGCTCATGGCCGAGGCTCTGGGGTCTCTGTCCTGCCCTACAGCCCAGGAGGACCCTCAGGTAGTGGTGTGGTCAGCCCCTGTGGGTCAGTCACCTGTTACAGCAGCACTAGACAGCTGACAGTCACACTGAGCACCCTGAGTCATATGGGGACAGTGAGTGTTATGGCCAAGTCCCCATTTCCCCCCGTTCCGTGTTCCTCTCCTGAGGCACAGAAGTGATTCATCCCCGGTGAGAACCTCAGCTTTGCCTGCATTTGTGCTGAACACACGGCATCTAGTTTCAGGGGAGAAGATCAAGTCTGAAGGCTGCGGTCTGGAAGGGATCCTGCCATCGGGGTGCGTGGACACTCCAGGGACAGAGGATGGAGGTCTGCTATGGGTCGAGGGGAGGGGCCGCCACATACCATAGACCGTCAGGTGGAAATCCTGGTCACCTTCTGTTCCGTTACTGTAGCTGACTCGAGCCCGGTACAGCCCGCTGTCCCCAAGGGTCAGGTCATCAATCCTCAGGGTCGTTGTGTTGGGCACATGGACCCTCTTCTCAAACCTGTCCTGGAAGTTGAACCATTTTGGAACATCTGACCCAGGAATGACCTGCAGTATGGCTGTCCAATTGGACCCTAATGCAATGCCCCAAGACATCTTCTCCAGCTCGACTTCTGGAGATAAGTCTGGACTTCTGATCACATGAAACAACACAGAATCTCCTTGCGTCCTCTTCAGAGAATCAGGGATTCCAGAATCCCCCACTCCGGAACCACGGACTCCAGAGCTCTGGGTCAGAGCACCGCAGATACCTAGGGCACAGGACACAGGAAATGTGAGAGGTTTTCGTTAGGGATAAAGGAGGAACCCCCAGAACCATCTGCTTCATGAGATCCGCCCCGTGTGCTCCCCGGACTCTTGGACAGCGGGAGAGAGCCGTGAATGGGGGGCGAGGCTGGGATCCCTCCTGGTCCCAGGGGAGCGTCCCCTTGAACAGGTCCCGCGAACTTGCTCACCTGCGGCGCCCTGACCCCCGACAGTGAGAGCAGGAAGGTCAGGAGAGGTCGGAGCAAAAGCACGAGCCTGTTTTCGGTCCATCCCGAGTGCATTAGTGCAGGAGGCAGCCTGTCACGGGGCTGCAGAGACCCTCCTGCCCACAGGCCGGGCAAGCTCTGCCCCTGGAGTGGGGGCCGCCCCCAGGACTGGCCTCTAAGGAGCAACGTGCCACTCATGGGATGGACGGCCCTCAGGGACAGCAGGTCCTACATGAGGGTGACACCGTCTTGCTGTTACCCTGTGTCCTGCTTGCTGTGACGTTGCTGGTGGCTCTGTTGTGGGCTGCCCTGTGGAGAGGCCCCCATGGGGAGGGATGGACTGCAGCCTCTGGCCAACAGCCAGGGAGGGGTGAGGCCCCAACCAGGCCCACAAAAGCTATACAGGGCTGGGCTGGACAACACTGTTACCAGGTTCCTCCTAGCACGTCGGGACACAAATGCCATGGGTCCCCCTGGCACAGCGCTCCATGCCTCTCATCAGAAATTAAATTGGCCAAAACCTTGATTTTGGTCTCTCAGCCTCCAGAACCATGAGACGGTAAGATTCTGTTGTTTAAGGTGCCACACACTGTCTTGTTTCGGCCCCAGGAAACTGAGGCAGGATCCCAGGGAGTGCAACCCCCACCACTCGTGGACCCAGTGAGGGGTCCTGAGGACCCAGGCCTGGGTTCTTGGCTAGCATGTCCATGAGGCGTGAGCTCTGGGTGACACAGACCCAGGTTCAAGGTCCAGATCCGCCCTTTACTGACTGAATGGCCTTGGGCGACTTCCTAAACTGTCTAAGCCTGGAGCTCCCACGTGGGAACCCCGGGGACGAGGGGTGAGCGTGTCCACGGGCTCCTGCCAGGATTCAGTGTGACAACACATGAGAAAGCGCCCACAGGAAGTGTCTCCTTGTCATCATCCTCACTGTGTCAGAGCCTGCGGTGGGTTTTACAGGTAGCGGGACTCACCTGTCGCTCACATCTGAGACCACAGGTTCCCATGAACGGGATCCCCATTCCCCACGTGTCAGCGGCTTCGTCAGATTCTGAGTGTCTTATGATCGCAGGACAACCCACCGATGCCCGCAGGTGGCAGAGCGTTGTCCCCGTTCCGAGGATGAGAAGCTCTCATTTCAGCCACAACCAGCAGCTTTTAAACTCTCGAATTTTCAGCAGATCGTGCTTTCCAGTAACGGCGGGATGCTGGAGGTGGAAACGCAGCCTCTCCCTGACCTCTGAGCCCTGCTGCCCAGTTGCCCTTCCCACAGGCAGGTGCTGTTCTAGGTTCCTGTGTGTCCCTCCAGAGGGGGTCTCTGCACTGACAGGTGCCTACGTGTGTCTCCTCGTGCACGACCCCACGGCGCCCACTGCTCTGCTCCCCCCTTGTCTCTGCACAGCTAGGACAGGGCTGCACCTGCGTCTACTTGCAGGGCAGAGCCTCATGGACAGTTCCCACGGCCCCACGTGGCTCTGGTCCCTCCACGTGCGATGGGCAGTCACATTGCTCTTGTCGCTGCAAACACGGTCCCGCTGAGCAGCCTGGGGTTGGACGCTCTGAATACATGGATGGACGTCAGTCACACGCGGGGCACATACGTCACATTCGTGCACGGAAGTCACAAGATGCACATGCATCACACTTGGGGGCACACATGTTATAGGCGGGGACACCTATGTCACACGTGGGGGACACACATCA
>NW_023179532.1:0-2384 GCF_002007445.2 Ailuropoda melanoleuca
CTGCAAATATCTTCTTTCATTATTAGGTTGCCTTTTCATTTTGTTAATGGTTTCCTTTGCTGTGCAAAAAACCTGTATATTTTTAAAGGGTATGATTTGCTAAATTTTGACAGATGTACTCCCGTGAACCCATCACCACAATCAGGATTTGAATATACTCATCATCCCAAAAGGTTTCCTTGTGCACCTTTGTTGCTTCATTAGTTGTTTCAGGTAGGAGAGTAAATATGGTCCTTGTCACTCTATCTTGGGTGGAAGTGTAATGTTCATTACTTTTAATTCTGTCTGTATACAGCCTATCTTGCTTATTATTGCCCTCCGTTAGAAGTCTTCCTTAATCATTTCGTAAGCATGCTACGTAGGTATTTTCGTAAAATTGCTGTGTCAGCTATGAGACTAGTACAAAGCCATGTGTACTATCAATAAATGGTTTGCTTCTTTAAGAGATTAGACAAAAACAATGGCACTAATTCTAAAAATGACCGAAAATTTAAGTTGTATATTGAAATTATGCTTTAAAATGTGTTTTGTTTCTTGTGCGTGGCATATTTTTCCCCAGGCTTTTACTGTCAGCTATTACGTGCCCTTATGTTTAAGGTGTTTATCTTATAAATAGCAGATAGATGTTTCTTTTATTTTTAAAACGCAGTCTCATTTTCTGTCTTTCTGTGATTACTGATATATTTTTATTTTTACCCTTTATAATAATGCTTTTTATCCTACATCTATATTTCTTGCCTTCTTTTGGCAGCGATAGGTTTTTTTATTCCCTTCTCCCCTCCACTGGTTTGGAAGCTACTGGTTTGTTATATTTCTTTTCTTCTGGTGATTATTTAAATATTTTTTGAATACATGTTTGACTTAAAATCCAAACTTATTTCTTCTCTCCTTTTAGGTAATTGAAAGAAGCTACTTTAGCTTTGTATATGCTCCTCTTAACTTCTCGTTATTCAGTATGTAGTTCCACTTTGTATTAGTTTTTACTGCATCACAAATTTCCACAAATGTAGTGGCTTAAAGTAACACATTTATAATGTCATATTTTCTATGGGTTAGGAGTGTGGGCCTGGCTTGGGTGGGTCATTTGCTTAGAGTCTCACAAGGCTGCAGTCAAGGTGTTGGCTGGGGCTGTGGTCTCATGTGAAGCTTGAAGAGGGAAGACATTATTAGCAGAATTTGGTTCCCTTTGGTTGTAGGGAAGGCTTCAGTTTCTTGCTGGCATTTGGATGGAGGCTAGTCTTAGCTCCTGGAGTCTGCCCTTGGTTCCTTGCTACCTGAGACCCCCAAAATAGGCAACCCACCAATGTGTGGTAGGTTGCTTCTTCAGCACCAGCAAGGGAGTGAGAGACTCCAGCAAGATGGTGCTACAGTCTCGTATAATATTATCACATACTTGTACTTATGTATATCTTGTCCTCTTGCTGTATTCTGTTGGTTAGAAGCAAGTCACCGGTTCTGCCCACATACAAAGGGAGGGAGTTACACAAAGGCTTGGATACTAAGGGGTGAGGATCTTGGTGGCCACTTTATTTATTTAAGATTTATTAATTTATTTTAGAGTGAGAGAGAGTGTACACAATCAGGGTGAGGGGCAGAGGGTGAAGGGGAGGGAAAGGGACAAGCTAACTCTGGCTGAGTGCAGAGCGTATGCTCTGCTGGATCCCATGGCCCCCTGAGATTGGTACCAGAGCCAAGACTTGAGCCAAAATCAAGTCCCTTGTCAACCAACTAAGCCACCCCAGCACCCCCTGGTGGCCACTATAGAATATGCTTGTCACAAACCTTNTTACAGATACATAAGATAAGAACTTCAGATAATCAGTATTGCCACATGTGGAATATAAAGTTGAGAAGTATAATGGATAAAGACTTTCACAAACCGGCCCTTGATGACTTTTCTGATGTAATCTCTTGCCTTTCTAAACACTTGCACTTTATACTTTAGCAATATAATTCAGCTTTTATTTCCTCAAACACAGAATGCAGCCTCATAGTTTCCTGTGTTTGCATACATTATTCTTTCTGATCTGGAATGTCCTGCTTTATCTCTTTCATCTCTCTTTGCTTGGATAATTCAGCCTTTTATTATTTTTTTCTTTTACATTCATTTTTTCTCTTTAGCATTTTTAATTATTATATTTTTCATTTCCAAAGGTTTTCTTTTTCAAATCTACTTGACAGTTTGTGATAATTTTTTTTAATTTTTTTTAAGATTTTATTTATTTATTTGTCAGAGAGAAAGAGNCATTTATTTGTCAGAGAGAAAGAGAGACTGAGCAAGCAAGAGGAGTGACAGGCAGAGGGAGAAGCATACTCCCCACTGAGCGAGGAGCCTGATGTGGGACTCGATCCCAGGACTCTGGGATCATGACCTGAGCTGAAGG
>NW_023179533.1:0-4550 GCF_002007445.2 Ailuropoda melanoleuca
AATGATGTACTGTATGGTGACTAACATCATAATAATAAAATAATAATAATAATATAATTAATAATAAAGTATGGGTGCAAAATAAAGTATGGTCCAGATTGTCCCCTCTCTCTCCTCCCAGACAGCCCTTCCCATTCTACTAGGCAGTCTGTATTTGTGCCTCTAGTCCAGTGGTGTGCTGGTAAAACAGTCCTTTAATAATTTTTTTTTAAAAGCCCTGTTCTATGGAGTTTGCCAATTCCTTAGGCAAAAATACTCCTGTGTAGTCAGTTTCAAACTATGAACATGATGAAATCTGAAAGAAGTGTAGCATACGTATCTTTTTTTTTTAGGTTCAGAATAGTTTTGATTTATTGATTATAAATTCATGTTTATCATTAAATAAAGCTACAGATATTTTGAGTACATTTCTCTCTTTTTTTAATAATATTTTTATTATATTATGTTAGTCACCATACACTACATCCCTGGTTTTTGATGTAAAGTTCATTAGTTGCGTATAATACCAGTGCACCATGCAATACGTGCCCTCCTTACTACCCATCACCAGCCTACCCCATTCCCCCTCCCCGTCCCCTCTGAAGCCCTCAGTTTGTTTCTCAGAGTCCATAGTCTCTCATGCTTCATTCCCCCTTCTGATTATCCCCCCTTTCTTTATCCCTTTCTTCCCCTACCTATCTTCCTAGTTCTTATGCTCCACAGATGAGAGAAACCATATAATTGTCTTTCTCTGTAGCATACATATCTTAAACAGACCTCACAAAACCAACTGGGAAACATTGACAATATGCCACTAACCCTGGTAGGTGCTCTGATGATCAGACTTCTTGTGAAATCAGAGGGCAAGGAATGAGCTTCAGCCCCCCGCTGCTGTCAGCACTCCCATTCTACCCACTCACCTCCCCACAAAGCTCCTTAGACTTTCAACCAACCTCCTTAGGCCCATCCCCCTACAACTGCCGGTTTTCCTCCTGAAATGTAGTTTCACAGCAATTAAATCGTCACCTGCTTCAGAGGGCGTTCTCATGGGCCTAGATCAGGATGAATTGAAGAAAGATTCTGAGCACCAGGCAGCAGAAATTTTATGCATTTGCCTAAAGACTGCAGAGGAAGCCAATATCCAAGGGACCACCTCTGCATGCGCATGTGTCAAGTCCTTTTGGGTTCCTGGGTCACAGTCTCTCCAGCTGCTCCTCCACCCAGATTCCATGGATTATTTTCAAGAAATGCAATGTTAGCACTGTTATGTAAAGTACTCCTGTTTCCATTTTAAGGGAAAGTAGTAAACATATTAACCCCATTACCAATCAAAATATATAACCTGAAAATCAATATACAAATTATTCTTTATCAATTTACTTTCAGACAGCTTTCTATTTAAAGAAAAACTGCATAGTACACAGTTGCCATAGACCCAGTTTCCCCTGTTAACTTCTTAAGACTGTGGTAAGGGCTGTGGATCCAAAGGAGTCCGCGCACCTGCCCTGCCCCATTCCTGGAAACTCCAATGGAAAACCAAACAAAACAAACACCTGGTGAGTGCAAAACTGGGCACTTACCCATGGTCAAGAGAGGATTTACAGCAGTCTGGCCTGCCTGAGGGGAGATTCATCGGAGCGAGATTGAGATAAATTTGGAGGAAAGGGATGAGCTCGCCAAAGTATCCCTTCCCCAGGGTGGCCCTGCAAGGGCTAAACTCCTGGGAGCACCAGCCGCAACTTCTGCAGCGGTGGGGGCGGAAGGCAACTTCTCCGGTGGAGGAGGCAGAAAGCAAAAGCAGTGACTGCCGGGCTATACCAGTTGTCTGGGTTGCAGCCAGAGACACCCATTTCTTTCCAGCAGCACCCAGATTTCTGAGGAGGGTCCTCCAGGAGTGGAGGGAGTGAGGAGAAAGGAAAGGNATTGTCTGGGTTGCAGCCAGAGACACCCATTTCTTTCCAGCAGCACCCAGATTTCTGAGGAGGGAGTGGAGGGAGTGAGGAGAAAGGAAAGGAAGTGGATAATGTCAAAGGGCATTAAAAAAATGCGTTTCCAGCTGTGTGCTTCAGGACTTTAGCAGGAACTCCGTGAAAAACCTCTGGGAGTACCCCGGCACCCCACAAAGCCCCAGGTCCTAGGCCACATCTCCCATCACTCTGCTGCCAGCTCCCTGGACACCCTGCTGAGTGTATCCTGGAGAACCAGCTCCAATAGGACAAACTTGAGCTATGGCGCCACTTTCTGGAACATGAAAGAAAGGTTTCTAATTGCCAACCCCGTATTATAAGAAACAAGATAAACATGATTTTTTTTGCTTTTATCAAAGTTGATATTTACCCTACATATGACGTTATATGAACTTCATGTGTACCACATAATGATTCGATATTTGTACATAGAGCAAAATGATCACTNGTGTGCTTCAGGACTTTAGCAGGAACTCCGTGAAAAACCTCTGGGAGTACCCCGGCACCCCACAAAGCCCCAGGTCCTAGGCCACATCTCCCATCACTCTGCTGCCAGCTCCCTGGACACCCTGCTGAGTGTATCCTGGAGAACCAGCTCCAATAGGACAAACTTGAGCTATGGCGCCACTTTCTGGAACATGAAAGAAAGGTTTCTAATTGCCAACCCCGTATTATAAGAAACAAGATAAACATGATTTTTTTTGCTTTTATCAAAGTTGATATTTACTCTATATATGACGTTATATGAACTTCATGTGTACCACATAATGATTCGATATTTGTACATAGAGCAAAATGATCACTGTAATAATCAACTTAACAATCATCACCACACAAATTTTTTTTGTGATGGAACTTTTAAGTTCTACTCTCTCTTTTTTTTTAACGAAAATTTTTTATTATGTCATGTTAGTCACCATACAGTACATCCCAAGTTTTTGATGTAAAGTTCCATGATTCATTATTTGCGTATAACACCCAGTGCACCGTACATTACATGCCCTCCTTAATACTCATCTACAGCCTATCCTGATCCCCCACCCCCCTCCCCTCTAAAGCCCTCAGTTTGTTTCCCAAAGTCCATAGTCTGTCATGGTTCATTCCCCCTTTCTTCTTCCCTTTCTTCTCCTACTGGTTTTCTTACTTCTTATGTTCCATAAATGAGTGAAACCATATGATAATTGTCTTTCTCTGCTTGACTTAGTTCACTTAGCATAATTTCCTCCAGTCCCATCCATGTTGCTGCAAATGTTGTGAAATCGTTCTTTTTGATGGCTGAGTAATATTCCATTGTATATATGGACCACATCTTCTTAATCCAGTCATCTGTTGAAGGGCATCTCGGCTCATTCCACAATTTGGCTATTGTGGACAATGCTGCTATGAACATTGGGGTGCATATGGCCCTTCTCTTCACTAAGTCTGTATCTTTGGGGTAAACACCCAGTAGTGCAATTGCTGGATCCTACGGCAGCTCAATTTTTAACTTTTTAAGGGACCTTCACACTGTTTTCCCAAGTGGCTGTACCAACTTGAATTCCCACCAACAATGTAGGAGGGAACCCCTTACTCTCTTAGCAACTTCCAAGTATACAGTGCTATTAATTGCACTCACCGTGCTATACATTACATTCCCGTGATTTATATATTTTATAACTGCAAGTTTGCACCTTTGACCACCTTTACCCATGCCACTCACACCCCAGGCTTCTGCAGCCCCATTCTGTTCTCTGTATCTATGAGCTCAGTAGATGGGTTTTTTTTAATTCCACATATAAGCGCGATGATATAGTATTTACTTTTCTGTGTCTGATTTATTTCACTTAGCATAATGCTCTCAAGATCCATCCATATTCTTACAAATGGCAAAATTTCTTTCTTTTTTATGGTGAAAAAATATTCTATTGAATATATATATATACCACATTTTCTTTATTCATTTATCTACCAATGAACACATGTTGCTTCCATGTCTTGGCTATTGTAAATAATGCTGCAATGAACGTGAGGGTGGGGATATCCTTTTGAGTTAGTATTTTTGTTTCCGTAGGCTAAATACCCACACAGTGGAATTTCTGCATTATATGGTAGTTGTATTTTTAATTTCCTGAGGAACCTTCACACTGTTTTTCATAGTGGCTGTACCCATTTACATTTCCACCGACATTGCACAAGGGTTCTCTTTTCTCCACATCCTCACCAACACTTGTTATCTCTTCTCTTCTTGGTGACAGCAATTCTAACAGGTTTGAGGTAATAGAACATTGTGGTTTTGATTTGTATTTCCTTGATGATGAGCGATGTTGAGTATCTTTTCATGTGTCTGTTGGCCATCTTCATGTCTTCTTTGGGAAAATTTCCATTCATTTCTTCTGCCCATTTTTTAATCAGTTGGGTTTTTGCTATTGAATTATGTAAGTTCAGCAACCCATACGTATTTTGGATATTAACCTTTTATCAGTTATAACTTACAAATATTTTCTCTCGCTCCGTAGGTTACATTTTCATTGTGTTGATGGTTTCCTTTGCTGCACAGAATCATTTTAGTATGATGCAGTCCCACTTGTTTATTTTTGCTTTTGTGGCTTTTGCTTTTGGTGTCAA
>NW_023179534.1:0-8353 GCF_002007445.2 Ailuropoda melanoleuca
ACTATTCCCATGAGGCTATAAGACCCCAGAGGAAATGGACTGATTAAAGTAATCTAACTTTGCAGAACATTACAATTTAGCCAAGAGAATCCTAACAAACTAAGAAGAATCAGAACTTTTTTTTTTTGCACATTCCACATTGTTTAGCTCTTCTCTAAATCATTTACCCTTTTTAGTTGTACTTCATTATATTTTCTTTATTTTTATGTATCTCGTTATTCTGTATGAGATTTCTCCTTTTTCTGACCTTCCAGGTGTTTTTATGTCTTATATCTTTTTATATAACACAAATGCCATTTTAAACTGCAAAGTACTAAACAAATACTTCATCTCAGGTAATAGCTAGAAAGAGAATAGCTAAATCAGATGGTACGTATTTATTTAACTTTCTAATATACTTGCCAACGTGTCTTCCAAGGCTAGTTACCATCTGGCATTCGGATCAGTAGTGTATGAGAATTACAGTTTTTCCACATCTAGGCTGATACTTTGTATGATCAGATTTTTGTTTTCTTTTGTTTTGCTATATTAATAGATGTGTAGTGATATATCACTGTGGTTTTAACTTATACTTCCCTTATGATTTTTTTTGCATCTTTTCATGCTTATTTGTTATATATACACGTCTTGGTGAAGTGCTTGTTCAAATAATTTTCCCTTTTGTGATGAAGTTCTTTTCTTACTGAGTTTGGAGAGTTCTTTACACATTTAAATTACAAAACCCTCAGCAGATACTTGATTTGCAAATAGTTATTTTCAGGTTGCAAATTGTCCTTTATTTCTCTTAACAGTGACTTTTGCAAAGCAATTTTTTAAAATGTTGACAGACTCCCATTTGTATATTTTTTTTCTTTGAAAGTATATGCTATGTTATATCTACAAACTCAGTGTCAAATCCAGGGTCACAAGTCTGCCCCACATTTTCTCCTNCAGGGTCACAAGTCTGCCCCACGTTTTCTCCTGGAAGTGTTGCATTTTATCTTTGGTTCCATAATCCATTTTGAATTAATTTTTTAAGTTACATTGAGTTTATTTTCATCTTTCAGTACTTCCATTTTGAAAAAGACTACCCTTTCTCAATTGGTTTGTCTTTGAACTTTTGCCAAAAATCAATTGAATGCATTTATGTGATGTATCTGACCTCTCTATTCTGGTATTAATCTATGTCTTTCTTCTTTCATACCACTACCCTACCTTGATTATAAGAAAAGTCTTAAAATCCAGCAAGGTCCTCTAAATTTGTCCTGGCTACTATTGTTCCTTTGTCTATACATATAAACATTGGGATACATTTGTAAATATGTGCATAAAACTTGCTGAGATATTCATTGAGATTGTGTTGAACCAAAAAATAAAACTGGGGAAAATTAGCTTGTTTTCCAATCCATGAAAATGGAATATATTTAAATCTGTGTATTCTTTATTCTTNGTATCTGACCTCTCTATTCTGGTATTAATCTATGTCTTTCTTCTTTCATCCCACTACCCTACCTTGATTATAAGAAAAGTCTTAAAATCCAGCAAGGTCCTCTAAATTTGTCCTGGCTACTATTGTTCCTTTGTCTATACATATAAACATTGGGATACATTTGTAAATATGTGCATAAAACTTGCTGAGATATTCATTGAGATTGTGTTGAACCAAAAAATAAAACTGGGGAAAATTAGCTTGTCTTCCAATCCATGAAAATTGAATATATTTAAATCTGTGTATTCTTTATTCTTCCTGTTACTATTATGTAGTTTTCATTCTAGCATTTTGAACCTTTTTTTTTTAGATTTAATGCCAAATATTTGATTAGGGGGATGTAATTATAATGGTATTTTTTTATTTTAAAATCAGATTGTTAGGCTTCTGTTTTCCGTTCTAACATGTAAAGGCCTTCGAAGTTATTACTCTCATTTTTACAGCAACAACAATAAAAACTAAACAAACTGAAAATCACACTTCTCTTGAACCCATCAGAAAACTGATGTTACAAGGCAAACCAGGATCCAGAAATGCAAAGAAAAAGGTGAATAAAGAGAATGACAAAAGAGGCTGAGGGAACTATAAGTACTTAACAAAGCAAAATAAAATACTTAATCAGCATTTTTGATAAATTTCAGGTGCTCAGTATGGGTTAGCATGATGGAGTTCTGCGAACTCTAATAATGTGGCAGTGTATTTTCATGAACTTTACCTGTAAGAAGCACACAAAATTCTTACAGTGAAAAGCCAGGAAAAAAAAAGTCATCTTATGTCTATAGCAGGTGGAGGGTGAAATTAGCCATTTTGAAATACATCCAGTGTGGTGTCCACGAGAAAGGCCTGCTCTCCAGTGAAAGAGACTTTGCCAGTGCCTATCTCAGACAGAGGGAGAAGGGGAATTACCCAGCTCCAGCTCTCTGTAGCCTTCCTATCTCACCCAAAAGGGAGGGAGAAGCAAATTTAATGAATGTCTCAGCCTAAAGACTCAGGCCCACCAAAAGACAGATTTACCATAAGGTTAAAGAATGTTTTCCCTCTCCCATTGCTTACACAGTATCAAGGGGGCCTAGTATATAAACAGTGGATTACAGCTGAAAAGCTGCAAGGGGCAGACTCTATTTAAGGCATTCTTAGGAAACCTAAAGACTACAGCAGAGACAAAAATAAAAAATAGAGGAATTGAAAGCCTTGGCACATATGACTCCAGCAAATGCTAATTTAATATAAAACCATACACTGAATGGTTATGGCTCTTAGTACCTATTATTGATGTATTTTGTCCATCCTTCAACAAAACTTTATTGCTAAATTCCTGCTTAAAAGAAATCAAGATACAACCTGAAAAGACAAAGCAAACATCAGAACCAGACTCAGATATGTGTCACATTCATAGACAAGGTTTAAAAATTACTATGATTAATATGGTAAGGACACCAATAGAAAAAGTATACAATATAGAAGAACAGATGGATAATGTAAACAAGGAGATGGAAATTCTATGAAAAAATCAAAATGAAATGCTAGAAATAAAAAACACTATGACAGAAATAACCCACATCAGTAGACTGGCAATGCTGAGTAATGAATCAGTGAATCATATATGTCAATAGAACTTTCCAAAATCAAACACAAAAAGAAAAAAATAATTTTTTAAGTTTGAATTTAAATTTCAGTTAGCTCAGTGTTATATTACTTTCAGGTGTACAATACAGTGATTCAACAATTCCATACATCACCCCATGCTCGTCACAAGTGCACTCCTTAGTCCCCATCACCTGTTTCACCCACCCCCTCACCTACATCCCCGCTGGTAACCATCAGTTTGTTCTCTGTAGTTAAGAGTCAATTTCTTCTTTTGCCTCTCTATTTTTTTTCCCATGATCTTTTTTTTTTCATTTGTTCCTTAACATTCCACATATGAGTGAAATCATACAGTATTTGGCTTTCTCTGACTGACTTAGTCACTTAGCATAACACGCACACACAATTTTAAGAGAGAACAGAATATTCAAGAACTGTGGGAAAATTTAAAAGAAATTGGAATGCCAGGAGAAGAAGAAAGAGAAGATAGAGTAGAAAGACAAGATACAGACGTAAGTGAAGAGAAGGACCATATGCACCTTAATGTTCATAGCAGCATTGTCCACAATAGCTAAATTGTGGAAGGAGCTGAGATGCCCTTCAACAGATGACTGGATTAAGAAGATGTGGTCCATATATGCAATGGAATATTACTCAGCCATCAAAAAGAACAATTTCACAACATTTGCAGCAACATGGGTGGGACTGGAGGAGATTATGATAAGTGAAATAAGTCAAACAGAGAAAGACAATTATCATATGGTTTCACTCATTTATGGAATATAAGAAATAGGAAGATCAGTAGGAGAAGGAAGGGAAGAATGAAGGGGGGCAAACAGAAGGGGGAATGAACCATGAAAAACTGTGGACTCTGGGAAACAAACTGAGGGCTTCAGAGGGGAGGAGAGTGGGGGATTGGGATAAGCTGGTGATGGGTATTAAGGAGGGCATGTATTGCATGGTGCACTGGGTGTTATATGCAAATAATGAATCATGGAAGATTGCATCAAAAACTGGGGATGTACTGTATGGTGACTAATATAACAAAATAAAAATTATAAAAAAAAAAAAGACGAGATGGACAGGCCATGGAGCGCGGACCCCGAGGGGAGTGCGGGATGACGCACGAGGTCAAATGAGTGTCTGCACAGGAGAGTGCTCAGTATGGCAAAAAGAGATGGTTCATATACAATGATAGTGATCAAATAAATAAATACATTAAAATTAGTGGAGGCCAATTTTCTCACTGTTGAAGGGAGAAATTATAGATATCACCAAATAGAAAACACTGGAATAAAAGCTGTTTTTTTTTCTTAATCGGAATTGAAAGCACAGTCAATCCTCATTTTCACAGATTCCATGTTTGCAAATTCACCTCCTTGCTAAAATTTATTTGTAACCCCAAAATTAATATTCAATTATTTTGTGGACATGCACAGAGTAGAAAAAAATGAGTCTTCTAAAGAAAAACACTAATTTGAAAAGATATATGCACCCCAATGTTTATTAATAGCCAAGACATAGAGACAACCTATGTACTCATTGATAGAGAAATGGATAAGGAAGATGTGCGTGCATGTGTGTGTGTGCTCTCCCCCTCTTCTCAAATCAATCAGTCAATCAATCGATCCATCAAACCTTTGTAAAAAAAAGGATAAGCTTTTTCGCTATTGTTGTTTTTGCCATTTGTGATATGGATGGACCTAGGGGGTATTCTGCGAAATGAAACAAGTCTGACTGAGAAAGACAAATACCATATAATATCACTTATGTGTGGAGTCTAAAAAACAAAGGAATAAACAAACAAAATGCAGGATCAGAGCTATAAATACAGAGAACAAGCTGATGGTTGCCGAGGGAAGGAGGGTATGGGATGTACAAATTGGGGGAAGGGGAGTGGGAGATGCGGGCCTCCGATTATGGAATGAATAAGTCATGGGAATAAAAGACACAACATAGGGAATACAGCCGATGGTACTGTAATAGTGGTGACCGATGGTAACTACGCTCCTGGGGAGCGCAGCATAATGTATAGAGAAGTCGAATCACCATGTTGTACATCTGAAACTATTGTAACAGGTGTCAATTATATGCAAATTAAATAATTTTGAAAAAATGATTCTTCTGATGGACACGTGCTTGACTGAGGTCAGACAAAGTGTTACTCGTCCTTCCTGTTTCAGCTTTTATGCTATAAAATTAATTGTCTTTTTCCTGGTGTATTTAGTGCCATGTTTTAAGCATTTTTGTGCTTTGGGTGGTAATTTTACTCTTTGAAATGGCCTCCAAGCATACTGCTGAAGTTTTGTCCAGCGTTCCTAAGTGCAAGAAGGGTACTGATGCACTTATAGAGAAAATATGTGTGTGCACGAGATAAGCATCCTTCAGACACGATTTATGACACTGGCGTATGTGAGTTTATGTGAGTTCAATGTTAACAAATCAATGATTTGGTCCTCCCAGAAAAGGAAAATGAGAATTCCCTAATCTGTAGGGGAGGATTCCCCAGAAAGGGCTAAAACAATGCCTGTAGTGCGTGGGGAAGCGACAGAAAAGATGGAAAAGCAGCTACATTTGGGGACACATGAGATGACAGCTGACAAAGGCTGCAGAGTGGGCGTCCTTGTGAGATTTAGAACTTCAGGGTCACCATACCCATTAGGTAGGAAAATGTGAACCCCACGTAGCTAGCACTGGCTGGTTTGCATGTTTCAAAAGGCATGAAAAATGTGAAACTTCAGGCAGGGCAGAGTCAACAGGTCAGGAAGTAGCAGAAACTTTCAATATCTGCTAAATGTTATAGGAAAAGGGTTTTGTGCATGAACAGGTTTTCAACGCTGATGAGACTGACTTGTTTCACAGCGACATTGGCAAGTGAACCTATATAACACGGTAGTGTTTGTTAAATGCTATTAAGTGTGAAATGCTGTTATACTCAATAATGTGACTAAGGCTTGAAGAAACTTTACCTGTTATTTTTCTTAGCAGCAATAGTTGAGTATTTATCCATTCAGTGTTTATGGCAACTTTATAACCATTAATAAAGAGAATTGACTGTGTAAATGTGCATTAAGATTTTCAATATATGTATATAGAGAAATAAATAGAGATGGAATAACCTAGCTCCGTTCTCCGAGACAGCCCGAGAACAGTGATTCCCCTATAGAAATGACCCATCTAGCATCCACATGTTAAGCTTCTAAATAGCAATCTGTATGAAAAGGGCCTCTAGCTTTTTGGGAAAATGGATGCTTATTGGGCCAGTATACTGAATATAGGGCAAAAGTATACTGAATGTAACATTATACCAAAGATTAAAGAAGTGCTAAAACAAATATCAAAAAGATGCAAAAGCCAAATTATGGGGCCCTTACTGATAATCTGGAACCAATTGAACATTTAAAAAATGATAGTGACTGATAATTACCTATTGAATAAAATAAAAACAATAACTATATTTCCACAGTGTCAAATACTCTCTTACAAAGTACTTACTAAAGTCAAAGGAAAATATAGAACTTTACCGTAATGATTCCTGGAAGACCCGACCTTAGCAAATAATCACGTTGATCATCATGAGAATTCAGACATATTCAAACCACATGCAGCCTGACTCTATACATGAGAAGAATAGAACCTCAATGTCCTGACACAATCTGAGTCTCACCTTGAGGATGAATCAAACAAACTCAGGTGAGAAGCATTCTATAAAATAGCTGACTTGTAATTTTTAAAAATTCAAGAGTTATACAAATCAAGGAAATCTGAAGTCATTTCACAGGGAAGAAACTTAAAAAGATAGGAATACCAGTACACACATGATTCTGAATTGCATTTTTGTTTACTCTAAATTACATTGATGGTACAATTGGAGAAAGTTTATCTGGGGTCTGAAAATTTGGTGATAGTAAGATGTCAGAGTTAATTTCATGATGATGATTATATTATTTATGTATGAGAATGTCCTTGATTGTAGAAAACACACACCAAAGAACTCTGGAGTGACAGGGCATCGGGCAGAAAACTTACCATTAAATTGTTCATGAAAATGTTCTTTATACGCAAAGCTTTCCCATTAGAAAAAGATTGTTGAAAATGTCTCAAAGGAAAAAATGAAATGTGAAAGAAAGAGTTATCTATAATTTTATTTTCTTGAAGATATATTTGTTTATTTTAGAGAGAGAGAGAACAAGTGCACATGCATGAGTGGGGGTAGGGGTAGAGGGAGAGAATCTTAAAGCAGACACCCCGCCAAATGGAGAGCCTGACATGGGGCTCGATCCCACAACCCATGAGATCATGACCTGAGCCAAAACCAAGAGTCAGATGCTTAACCAACTGAGCCACCCAGGTGCTCCATTTCTTTCTCTTTCTTTCTTTCTTTCTTTTTTTTTTTTCAACTTGAGAGTAAGAGAGATAACAAGTAGGGCGNAGTAGGGGGAGGGGCACTGAGAGAGGGAGAGAATCTCAAGCAGACTCCCCGCTGAACAGGGAGCCTCCACAGAGGGCTTGATCTCTTGACCCTGAAATGATGACCTTAGCAGAATCAGGAGTCATTTGCTTAACCAACTGAGCCACAAAGTTGTCCCATCATCTATAATTTTACATACAGCACAGGTGAATTATTATACACATATAAAGAGAAGAAAATATTTTAACTATTTCACCCACGAGTGCATAATTAACATTGTACTACTGACACACAAGTAAATGGCAATATGCTTTGTGTCATTTTTACAGCATTTTTTCCAAATGTTTTATATATGGTTCTTCATATTATGCCTGTCAAAAAGGAGACATATTTCCCAGTGGCTCAGAAAAGAGAGAAGTGTTTACTGAGGAATTCAGGGAGCAATAAAGTGAAATTTAGGGAAAAACAATGAATAAGCCTCATGTAAGCCTTATGTAAATATTTTGGTTGATTTCAGACTGAAATAGAGACTAAAAATTCTTCAGAATTCCGATACTATCTTTTCCCCTTGATTGTTTACTTCTTGTGTTCTTCTGAGTAGGTATTTAATTTTCAGTCAACACAGTGATTCTCTCTCCCTCCAGGATTGAAAAGATCTGTGGACTCCAGAAAATATGTCCACTTACCATTCCTCTCAATCCCAGGGAACACCTAGTTGGCAGTGAGTGACCAGGTGGGATCGTTTCACTTGCATCAGCATCCACGTGGGAATAGTGGCCTCCCAGGAGCCCAGGTCCACCTGGACTACACAATACTCTTCATTCCTTCCTCATAAATCTGAGCGTTCTGACTCCCTGGGCCACAAGCATTGGTGACAAGACAGTGTTTGA
>NW_023179535.1:0-3555 GCF_002007445.2 Ailuropoda melanoleuca
CCCAGGGCCCTGGGGCCTTGGGTGCTGCTGGGCTCCGCATCAGCTGACTGAGGCCTGGCTGCTGGCCCCACAAGGGGCCCAGAAAGGGCCCAAGAAGGACACTGGCTGCTGTCTCGCCAGGAGCAGGAGCAGAGCGGACACACAGCCCTGGGTGGTTGAGCCGCCTCTGCAGTGCCCTGGGGACCCCCGCCTGGAAGACACAAAGGCCTCTTGTCCAGCATCCTCCACCTATTGTCCAAGCTGGTCCATGCAGCCCTAGGGGCCTAAGAATCCTATGGCTCCCACTTATGGAGCCCAGGCCTTGGGGTCCCAATGTGGAGAAGTCCCCCGGTCACTGGAGGCCCCAGCCAACACCCGTTTCTCCTCTCTCTCCCAAGCCTCCAGACCCTTACTGTAGCTACTACTAAGCTCCGGAGAAAAAGTTCCTTTGACACCAAGATGAGGACTCAGGGCTCTGCCTCCGTCTCCAGCCACCTGGAGAGTGGGGAGTCCAGAGTCCTGCTCGTGCTCTAGTCCAGCTCTCTTACTTACAGTCAAAGAAACCGCATTCCTGAGACACCCTGAGGCAGAGCTCCCACAACAAGTGACTTCAAGACGTCTGAGAAACAGAAGAAAGGGACTTGTCCTTGAACCCTACAGCCTTGGGGTCTTGCCTCACCTCTCCTGACTCTGAGCTTCAGTTTCTTCTTCTGCAAAATGGTAATAACTGTTTTCTCACTGGCCTGACTGAAGTTCTTTTTTTTTTTTTTAAGGGTTTTGCCCATTCTCCTGAGCTGCCTGGGTTTGAGGGGTTAGTATCCCCTCTAATGAGGGGCTGGAAATCTGGGTCTCTTGACATAGTCCCCTGACACTCTCATCACCGGTCTTGAGAGATCAAATCCAGCAGGTTCCAAAGCACCCAGCTGAGTCCCCCCTACTTGGGGTGGCCTCAGGAGCCCCCATCCACTGCAGACTTATTGCCTTTATTTTTATCTTCGTACTTATTTACGTTTCCTGGTGACAATTTGTCGAGAAAATATAGACGTTTCTGTGGCTAAAAGATTTTAGAACCATTGACCCGGCCAGGAAATTGAGGCTCCATAAGCCCCACATAAGGCCCTCTCTGGAAGGTCGAGGGGCCTCCAAGGAGCCCTCCTGGAACCAACCAGCCCAGGCAGACGGGTGGTGAAGACCCAGGGATGTAATGGTCCCCAAGAGGTGGGTTAATGGAGCCATGGGAGGGAGATGGTTGTGGGGTTCCATTAGCAACAGCAGGTCAGGATGGGGAAGGGTGAGCCCAAGAGCACTTCTCCCCATGCATTAGGAGGCTTCCTGTCTCTCCGACCCTGAGGAGGCACTTGGCGCTCTTAAGCCTTCTCATCTTCTGACTCTCTATTTCTCTCATCTCCCCCGAGAAAACTTTCTGCTCTGAGAATCCATGCTGGGAGTGAAAGCCCCTGCCCCTGCTCAGCAGGGATACTTCCAAGGCCTCCTTCACAGGCCAACGTGGGGTATCTGTCATCCCTCCCAGCCATCAACTGCCTCACACCTTCTGTGGCTCCACCACCCTCGAGAGAAAAGCCCCCCTCTGCAGCCTGCCCACCAGGCCCTCCCACATCTCCGTCTCCCTCCCTGCCTCTGAGCCCCCGTGCCCGGCCCTCTCTGCTCCCCTCACCTGCAATGTCCCTTCATGCTGCTCTTGGCTCTCCCCCCTCCCCGTTGCTTCTCTAAGGCCCAGCCCAGGAGCGCCATCAGGTCACCCCATTTACCATACCGGCAGCCCCCCCTCTAGTGAGCATCTCTTTGAAGGCAGAGCCACGGTCTTCCTGCTCACGGGTTCGATGCCCAGCACCTAGCACTGCCCCTCTCACTGGTCAGCCTTCCCGAACATGGGTTACGTGAGTGCGTGGGAACTTGATGTAGTGATCACCTTTGTGCTGGTCATTGTGTTCAACCCTCTCCTTTAATCTTCCCCAGAGCCCTGTGAGGCAGGGGTTATCATGATTATTTTACAAACAGGGAAACTGAGGTTCAGAAAGGGGAAGTGAATGTCCAAAGTCACAGTGAGTCTGGGGTGGGTCTCCCGACCCTGGAACTCCCAACCTGCCCAGAAGGAAGGCCCTGCTGAATTCCAGGAGTGGGGAGTGAGCCCGGCATTGGGAGCCACAAGGCGGCTCAGGTTACGCTGGGCTGGGCTGGCTCCAGCAGCCCGTCTTGCTCTCCGCAAGGCGGCATCAGCCTGGACCACGCTCCCTCCCTCGCCAGCCGGCTGGGAACCCGGGCTCCTCAGGTTTCCCAGGCAGGGGCCAGGTCCCTGACGCCAAATGCAAACTAGAAGCTCTGGCTCTTGGCATGCCAGGATGCAGGCACCCAGGGGAGGCAGCCCAGGAGGCAGGAAGCCTGGTCCAGACCTGGGCAAGCCTCCCCTCCAGCTCCCCGCAAGCAGGACCAGCTACACAATTTGTGGGACCCAGGGCAAAATGAAGATGCCCTTGTTCAAAAACTAATAAGAACGTCAAGATGGGACAGCAAAGCAGTCCATCAAGGGCAGGGCCCTTCAAAGTGGGGGGCCCTGTGTAACCATACAGGTCACACACTCATGTGTCCTCAGCCCTGTCCTCAGGCCCTGTCCTCAGGCCTTGGTTTTCCCATCTGTCGGGTGGGAGAATGAGAGCCACCTGGCCAGGCAGTAGACAGGATGAGGTTGGAGATGTAAGTGGCAGGTTCAGAGAAGAGCATGGATGTTGGGTAGGGGTCCCCACGGACGTCATTTGTTGCTTAGGTCTCAGGACTGGGTAGCCGACCAGGTCTTGCCAGGAGTTTGATTCCTCACCCAGCGTCTTGTCGTGGACCCAAAAGTAAGGCTCAGAGAAACAAGACAACTTGCTCAGGGCCATACAGAGATTCAATGGCAGAAGCCAAGATTAGAGCCCTAGCTTTCTTTCTGCAAAACTGGTACTTTTTGTGACATAGGAGAGAGAGAGAGAGAGGGAAAGAGAGAAGGGCAGGAGGGAGCTGGTGGTGGGGAGGCTGCTCAGGACAAAGAGGGCCACTGTGCAGACACAAAGGCCTGACCACAGAGGCCCCTGTGTAGGCTGGGCCAAATGGGTGGGTAGAAAAGCCCCATGGTGACTGAGGGAGGTGCCAGGAGCTGCCTCCCGGACCCTCCCTGGTCGTGATGGTGGTGGGGGTGGCACACAGGAGCCCGGAAATGGATCAAGGAGGAGAAAGGAACAGGGCTGAGCCCTTCACCCCAGCCCCAGGCCTCCAGGGCCAGAGCTGCACTCCCTACCTTTCCCTGGCTCCTCCTGGGCAGCCTGCTGGCTTAGGGAATCCCCCCTCATACCACCCACCACCCCATTTTCCCCACCTCCATGAGGGTGGGGCTCAGGCAGCTGACCATCTGACAGTCCCAACTTGACAATCTTGCGCAGAAACTTCTGGTAATCTCCATCACCTACAGGAGGTTGAAGCATAAGCTCCTCAGTATATCATTCAANCTCCTCCTGGGCAGCCTGCTGGCTTAGGGAATCCCCCCTCATACCACCCACCACCCCATTTTCCCCACCTCCATGA
>NW_023179536.1:0-658 GCF_002007445.2 Ailuropoda melanoleuca
GGGATGCCAGGGCTGGAATATGCACACATCTGGATCTCCATCCCCATCGGCAGCATGTATCTTTTTGCTATCCTGGGAAACTGCATCCTTTTCGTCATCAAGACAGAGCCCTCTTTACATGAGCCCATGTACTACTTCCTTTCCATGTTGGCCATGTCTGACATGGGCTTGTCCTGCTCTTCTCTACCCACCATGGGGAGGATCTTCTTATTCAATGCCCCTGAAATTTCTGCCAGTGCCTGCTTTGCCCAGGAATTCTTCATCCATGGATTCACAGCAGTGGAATCCTCAGTGCTCCTGATCATGTCATTTGACCGCTTCCTAGCCATCCACAGCCCTCTGAGATACAGCTCCATTCTGACTTCTGTCAGAGTTGCCAAAATAGGGATAGTATTATTCCTTAAGAGTNATTTTAAAAGTATCCTCCTAGTGCTGCCCTTCCCCTTCACTCTG
The DNA here is from genome assembly GCF_002007445.2 of Ailuropoda melanoleuca. Classification (NCBI taxonomy): domain Eukaryota; kingdom Metazoa; phylum Chordata; class Mammalia; order Carnivora; family Ursidae; genus Ailuropoda; species Ailuropoda melanoleuca. The sequence continues at coordinate 454 of NW_023179536.1, forward strand.
AGAAGCTTGAAATATTGCAGTAAAAGCCAGTTATCCCATTCCTACTGTCTCCACCAGGATGTCATGAAGTTGGCGTGATCTGACAACTGAATTGATGTCATCTATGGCTTTTTTGGAGCGCTCTGCCTTATGGGAGACTTTATGCTCATTGCTGTGTCTTACATTCTGATCCTCAAGACTGTGCTGGGAATTGCCTCCCAAAAGG
>NW_023179537.1:0-2239 GCF_002007445.2 Ailuropoda melanoleuca
AATGAAATCTTGCCATTTGCAATGATGTGGATGGAGCTAGAGAGTACTATGCTAAGTGAAATAAGTCAATCAGAGAAAGACAAATACCATATATGATTTCACCCATATGTGGAATTTAAAAAACAAAACAAATGAACATGGGGGAAAAAAAGGGAGAGAGCAGGAAGCTAAGACACAGCCATTTCCTTATGGAGAACAAACTGATGGTTACCAGACGGGAAGTGGGTGTGGGGATGTGTTGAATAGGTGATGGGGATTAAGGAGAGCACTTGTCATGATGAACACCAGGTGTTGTGTGGAGGTATTGACAGTTACTGACATGGAAAGAGATGGATCTAGAACGAACGTTAAAGTTTTGGATCCTGATTGGAATTTTAAGTATGGTCATTATTTTTAATAGAGATATGTAAATATGTACATATAAACATAATTATATAATTATATGTTTTTGTGTGTGTATGCACATTTATTTTTATAAACATATTTCCTTAGTTCTGNTAATAGAGATATGTAAATATGTACATATAAACATAATTATATAATTATATGTTTCTGTGTGTGTATGCACATTTATTTTTATAAACATATTTCCTTAGTTCTGTCTGCTGAAAAGAACTAATAGCATGACAAATCAGTAACACTGAAAACCCTTGCTTTTGGGATCCTGAACTGGGAAAGCATAATATAAGTTACAATAATAATGCTGTGCCAGAAAGTAAGAAACTGTTCAAAGTGTGATTGGGATATGTCAAAAGAACCCACAATCTAGTCTGAAAAAACTCTCTCAAGCCCAATGTAGAAAAATCTAAGCATCAAAAATCATGAGAGTAATAATGGTAATGGATTACAATATTAGAATCTCTAGGGTAAATGTGAACATTGTTCACAGTAGAAAGCCCAACTAAAAAGGCTGGAAGAGGTGGCTGTTCTTTCAAATGCGTAGATGCTATGAACACTGGGGCGTACACCCTAGCACAAAGTCACAAGGCTCATGGAAAAACATGAAAACCTGGCTCAGTCAGAACAAAATAAGGCATCAGAAATTAATCTTAGAGAAATAGAGTTGTGTGAATTACCTGATGAAGAATTGAAAATAAGCAGCATATGTATGGAAACGTTGAATCACTACACTCACAGCTGAAACTAATGTTACACTGTATGTTAACTTACTGGAATTTAAATAAAAACTTAAAAATGAGTAAAAAATAAAAACAAAACAAAACAAAACACAAAAAAAGAACCATCATAAAGATATCCAGTGAACTAAGAAANAAAAAAGAACCATCATAAATATATCCAGTGAACTAAGAAAAACAATACATGAACAATATGACAATATCAACAGTGATAAAAAAAAACAGCTTAAAAATCAAAGTTTGGAACTGAAGAATACAATAATTGAAAAAAATTCACTATAGGAGTTCAACATGAGAATCAGTGAAAAGAGAAAATCATTGAACTGAAAAATAGGTTTTTCTTTTTTAATTGAGACATAACACCATCAAACTCACCCTTTAAAGCACTTAAGGCACTAGTGTTTAGTTTATTCAAAAATTGTGCAACTATCATTACTAATTCTGAAATGTTCTCATCACCCCAATAAACATACCTCATTCTGATTGGCAGTCACTTCCCACTAATCCTATCCCCAGTCTCTGGCAACCACTTTTCTACTTTCTGTCTCTATGAATTTGACTATTCTGGACATTTCGAGTAAGTAGATCATAAGTTACATGGTATTTTATGTCTAGCTTCTTTCATATAGTATAAAGTTTTCGAGGTCCATCTGTGTTGTAGCATCAATCAGAAATTCACTTCTTTTCTATGTCTGAATGAAATTGCATTGCCTGAATACACCCAAGTCTACTCTTGGCACCTGGCAGCACAAAACTCTGGCCACACAGGCTTTTCCATGATCGCTTCCCTCTTTGTATGGTAAGGACTCCCATCTTAATTTAGACATTCCACAAGTAATATAACCATGGCCAGGCCCCTTTTATTTTATATTTTCCATTTTTCATGTACACTTACTTCTTCTCACTTGATTAATTTTATCAACCATCATAGTAAAAGCTATTCAACTTGGATTTTTAACAGTTATTTTAAGCCTAAGTGTTGTTTCTGNTGGATTTTTAACAGTTATTTTAAGCCTAAGTGGTGTTTCTGGGTTTTTTTCTGGATGACATGCAGAAATAAGAGCTTCTTCTGAAAATTTTATTTCCGTATTTCCTATTGCATT
>NW_023179538.1:0-172 GCF_002007445.2 Ailuropoda melanoleuca
AAAAACTGTATGCACAGTATATTCAAATTAGGCCGAGTGGGAGAAATGTATTTACTTTTGTCATTTAAAAAATTAATCCTTGGGGTGCCTGGGTGGCACAGCGGTTAAGCGTCTGCCTTCGGCTCAGGGCGTGATCCCGGCATTATGGGATCGAGCCCCACATCAGACTCTT
>NW_023179538.1:378-1578 GCF_002007445.2 Ailuropoda melanoleuca
GATTTCCAGGGGTGCCTGGGTGGCTCAGTCCTTAAGCGTCTGCCTTCGGCTCAGGGCGTGATCCCTCCCTTGTGGGATCAAGCCCCACATCAGGCTCTTCCTCTGGAAGCCTGCTTCTTCCTCTCCCACTCCCCCTGCTTCTGTTCCCTCTCTCGCTGGCTATCTCTATCTCTGTCAAAAAAATAAATAAAATCTTTAAAAAAAAAAAAAAAGGTTGTGATTTCCAGCCCCACGCTGTGTGTAGAGATTACTTTAACATTAAATCTAAAAAAAAAAAAAAAACTTAACCATTAAAAGAAAAAAAAATTAGTGTTCTAGATCTCAGACCACTGTTTTTCACAAATATTTTCCAAAATTTAATTTGTTCCTTTTGGGGAAAATGGGGTGAGGGGACAAAAAAAACAGAAAATCCGTGATTTATTTGACTTTCCTGATGAGTAAGTTTGGCTGCCAATTTGTCCTCACCAGAATATTTTCATTCTAAACTGACATGTCTTCTCTGGGGAGGGAAAGCACCAATCCCCACCATCAGAATATTTCAGATCAAAATCTCAGCCCTGCTCTCTGGGCAGAGCCAGGAAGATGCCATCAGTGAGTTGGAAAGGCCTAGGCCCTCCAGAAAATGCTGCCTCTCCCAAAAGGTGATCCTCTGACCCATTTGCACACCAAGGGGGATGATGTTGATGCAGTGGAAATCAGGTTAACTTCTGGAATTCTCACAATAGAATCTCAGTCTTCCCGCCCCTGGCCTGGTTTCTAAAACACACAGACCACTCAAAACCAGGGAAACAGAACATGGCAATTTTGAGTCCTCATCAGGAAATAGAACCTTGAGCATCTACATTCAGTTCCTCGTCACTCTGCCAGCTGAGAAATACTCACTCAGGGTCTACAAGGCACGTGGCCCTGAGACACACATGGTCCCTCTTGGCACCATGATTCTCACGGGGGAGACAAACATTAAACAAGATGTCTCCATTGCGATGGGGCTGACTGCCACGAAGAAGATGCATGAACAGATAATGGGCTGGACCTTGTCTGCAAGCGTCAGGGGCCGCCGGAGGGAGCCGCATCCAACATGAGCCAGAATGCTGGGCATCTTCTTTCACTCATCCGCCTCACCCACATTCAATCTGTCAGTACATCCCATCAGCTTTTTCTTCAACATGTACCCAGAACCTGGTCTGTTTTCATCACTTC
>NW_023179539.1:0-198 GCF_002007445.2 Ailuropoda melanoleuca
CCTGTCTCAGTAAATATGTGAATAAACATAATTATTATTTATCCTTAGCAGAGGACTGGGAGCTGGTCCTACGGGGCTTGGCAGGTGACCTCTGTGGCAAGCTGCCCAACTCCCCGCTGCACCCCCACCCAGCTCAGCACATCCTCTGCTACTCTCAAGGGCAGCCCACACGGAGGGACCAGGTCCAGCTGTGGCACC
>NW_023179539.1:591-1372 GCF_002007445.2 Ailuropoda melanoleuca
TTACTGACCTTTTGCCTTGCAGCAGACAGTTTGGCGTGAAAGTCCCTAAGAAAATGTGTTTTTTAAAGTGTCAATGTAAAGTATGTCTCGTGGGTTGGATCCGTTTCTTCTCAGTGCAGGTGAGATGAGCAGACAGCATCGCTCAGATTCCAGCTGGGTTTCCTTCACTACCATCAGGCGTGTGTGGGTGGAACCCCAGAGGGCTGGCCAGCTCCGAAGGACTTACAGCGTTTGGTCTCTCACTGCAAGGATGGTGGGCTTCCCTGGTGGTCAGGGTCTGGCCAGGCCCGAGGTGAGTGAGGCAGAGGGNGGTGGGAGGTTGGTGACACAGTTTTGCCCAGAGCTGTCATGGCGGATGGTAGTACAGGGGGAACAGAGGGCCAGAGAGCACCTGGGTGATCCCACGGTGCTGGCTGAAGTCTGAGGCCAGGACAGCAGTTGCTTTTTCCTGGTGCCTGTTCAACTCTTCAGTGACACCGCCCTCTCCCGCCCTGTCCTTTCCAGTCTGGCCAATGCGCGGTCACAGTGACACATGGAACCACACAAAGATATAACTGCGACCATCCTCCTGGAGTGTTCCCGGTCCCTCTGCCCCCTGCTTGGCCGACCCCACACACCCCCAGTCCTCCTGAGCATCCCTTTAGTGGCATTTTCACACCATGCTGTCATTCGTTGTCTCTCTGTCTGTCCTTTCTGCTAGGAGTAGATCACTCCTGCAGCTGCCTGGCTGGATGACAGGTGGATGAATGGTTTTGGGATCTTTTGTCCTGGAACAGCAGGC
>NW_023179540.1:0-6668 GCF_002007445.2 Ailuropoda melanoleuca
GCAGCTCCTCCCCTGCGGCCTGAGGGCTGAGCCTCCTCTCTCCCGGGTTCCCCCCTTTCCAGCAGGTGCTGTTTGACCCTCAGCTCGCCCCACGTCCCTGCCAAAGCCCACCGAGTACTTGAGTCCCCTCTCCAGGGACAAGAGCTGGGTGGTGAGACCCCAGAACTGCTCAGACCTCCCTGACCAGACAGCAGTGCTGGGAGGGAGGAGCTCTGTGCAGGGCAGGGAGAGGGCAGGGGGAGGCTGTAGCGCACTTTAAACACAGAATCTTTATCTCACAATTCTGGAGATGGAGAGCTCAAAAAAGAGTTTTGTCCAAATTGGTTTCTAATGAGAGGGATGTAGCACCGGGCGTGGGGACCCACTGCATTTGTGTCACGATGGGGTAGGAGGGACCAAATGCACTGTTGCCCTGACCCTCAGGGGAGCTTGCGGGGGCTGTGTCAGGGCCTCACCCTTCCCTGGCTGTTGGCCAGAGGCGGCCCTCCGTCCCTCCCCAGGGGGCCTCTCCACAGGGCCACCCACAACACGGCCAACGGCATCGTCACAGCGAGCAGGACACAGGGTGACAGCAAGACGGTGTCACCCTCGTGTGGGACGTGCTGTCCCTGAGGGCCATCCATCACGTGAGCGGCACGCTGCTCCTTAGAGGCCAGTCCCCGGGGCGGCCCCCACTCCAGGGGCAGAGCATGCCCGGCTTGCGGGCAGGAGGGTCTCTGCAGCCCCGTGACAGGCTGCCTCCTGCAGAAATGCACTCGGGATGGACCGAAGACATGCTCGTGCTTTTGCTCCGACCTCTCCTGACCTTCCTGCTCTCGCTGTGGGGGGTCAGGGCACCGCAGGTCAGCAAGTCCGCGGGACCTGTTCAAGGGGACGGTCCCCTGGGACCGGGAGGGATCCCAGCCTCGCCCCCCATTCACGGCTCTCTCCCGCCGTCCAAGAGTCCGGGGAGCACACGGGGCGGATCTCATGAAGCAGATGGTTCTGGGGGTTCCTCCTTTATTCCTAACGAAAACCTCTCACATTTCCTGTGTCCTGTGCCCTAGGTATCTGCGGCGCTCTGACCCAGAGCTCTGTAGTCCGTGGTTCCGGAGTGGGGGATTCTGGAATCCCTGATTCTCTGAAGAGGACGCAAGGAGATTCTGTGTTGTTTCATGTGATCAGAAGTCCAGACTTATCGCCAGAAGTCGAGCTGGAGAAGATGTCTTGGGGCATTGCATCAGGGTCCAACTGGACAGTCATACTGCAGGTCATTCCTGGGTCAGATGTTCCAAAATGGTTCAACTTCCAGGACAGGTTTGAGAAGAGGGTCCATGTGCCCAACACAACGACCCTGAGGATTGATGACCTGACCCTTGGGGACAGCGGGCTGTACCGGGCTCGAGTCAGCTACAGTAACGGAACAGAAGGTGACCAGGATTTCCACCTCACGGTCTATGGTACGTGGCGGCCCCTCCCCCAGCCCCATAGCTGACCTCCGTCCTCTGTCCCTGGAGTGTCCACGCACCCCGATGGCAGGATCCCTTCCAGACCGCAGCCTTCAGGCTCGATCTTCTCCCCTGGAACTAGATGCCGTGTCTTCAGGCAGAGCTGAGGTTCTCACTGGGGATGAATCACTTCTGTGCCTCAGGAGAGGAACACGGAATGGGGGGAAATGGGGACTTGGCCATAACACTCACTGTCCCCATAGCACTCAGGATGCTCAGTGTGACTGTCAGCTGTCTAGTGCTGCTGTAACAGGTGACTGACCCACAGGGGCTGACCACACCACCACCTGAGGGTCCTCCTGGGCTGCAGGGCAGGACACAGACCCCAGAGCCTCAGCCATGAGGTCCAGGTGTCGGCAGGGCTGCGCTCCTCTCTGGAGGCTCCGGGGAGAATCCGTTTCTGTTTCTGTCCCTCCTTCTAGTGGCGCCCGCACCCCTGGCTCGTGGCCCTTCCTCCCCCTTCACAGCCGGCACTGGAGGGATGAGTCCCTCTGGCCCTGCGCCCCTCCCTCCTCCTCTCCTGCTTTCTTCCACTTGCGAGGACCTGTGGTCACATGGGGCCCATCTGGGAATCCAGACCTTCTCTGGTTTAGGGTCAGCTGGTTAGCAGCCTCAGTTTCCCTTTGTCATGGAACCTAAGACACCTGCAGGTTCTGAGGGTCAGCACGTGGCCATGGTTGGGGACACTCGTCACCTAGCAGGATGTGGAAGCCCACGTGTGGTTCTCCCCGCCCCGTCCCCTGTCCTTCTCAGCACCGGCCCGAGGCAGCTCACTCAGACTCACGGGTCCGGCTCTAACCCTCCACAGACGTAGGAGACGTTCACAGGTCAGCCCTTCCTCAGAAGCTCAGGGAGCAGCTCTCTCTCCCTGCACTCCCCCCTGCACAGGGAGACGTCCTGCTCCAGAAAGAATGGCCTGTGCCGCTCAGGTCTGCGAGATTCCCCAGATTGACTGTCAGTCTGTCCCTTGTCTTTGTGTGTGGACCCCAAGCTCAGTGCATGTTCCAGCTACACTCGGGGAGGCTAATATAGGGCCCACCACTGTTTCCCCCCACTGCCTTCTCTCCTGGTGGGAGCCTGGGACTGATCTCTGGCCTCCCAGAGCTGGACAGTCACCGCTGCACCACGGGTTGATGGGCCCTGGGCACCATCCCAGCAGAAGAAGCAGCCCAAGGGCCTGGACCAGGACAAATTCTGTCCCAACTTGTCCTTCCTCTAGGGGACAACCCACTTTCTTAGAATTAATAAGGTTTGGGTACGTGGGGTTCACGTTCTCTTCTCGGGGGAAATTTCTACCTTGCTCTGTCTAGTAAAACACATATTACTTAATTAAGTGGCTCTGTTCCTTTCTGGCACCTTCTGTATGTTTGCGTCAGTTCCGAGTTATCTGTCAACTGCAGGCACCATCCATCAGGGGAGGAAGCCAGAGCATCAGGGAGAATCTGCAGGAGAAAGCAGGAGCTGTGATGTTCTCCACTCACGTGAGCCTCTGTCCTCTTGTCTCTCCCGCCACAGAGCCCGTGCTCCTTCCCCAGATCCAGGCCACGGTTCCGTCCCTCACACCAGGCTGGTGCAACGTCACCGTGGAGTGTGACACCACAGGAACCAGGGAGGGCCTGACCGTGTCCTGGGAGAGTGAGGGCCTCCCTAGGGAGCTGGAGCAGAGACCGGCCCCGGGACCAGCTCCCAACCCCTGGACGCTGGCTGTGAGCCTGCCCCTGAGCCAGCCCAACGCCATCCTCACCTGTGTCGTCAGCAACCAGGTGGACCAGAAAACTGTCACCTGGGGCCTTGGGGACGTTTGTGGCCACAGTGAGTGCATGCTGCCAGAGGGGAGGGGCTCTCCCGGAGCTCTGGCAGCCCTGGGTGAGGGTTCCCGGCTCCTGTCCCACCATGTTTTAGTTATCACCTGCCACCCGGTCACCCCGTACAAGATGCTGGCAGTCACATCTTACCTGCTTCTGCCCTTTCTTGTCCCTCCCCTGCTACTCTTCTCCCCTCACCCCTGCTGGTCCAGCCAGCACCAGCAGGTACCTGTCCCACCCTCATCCATCATCCCGTGTGTGTCTAGGGTGGTTTTCAGAAAGAGCGAGTTGGGGGGTGTCAGTGGTCTGTGCCCTCTGAGGGGTCTGAGCCAGGAACTCCCTGCAGGATTCAGGGCTCGGGGCTCCTCTGCCCGATTCTGGCCTCATGAACACGCTTCACACCCACCTCCTTGCCTGCGTTCCCAGATGTGTCCTGCTCTCCTCAGCTTCCAGCCTCTGCTCAGGCCCCTCCCCCTGCCCTCAGCCCTTCCAAGTCAGGGGTCCTCTAGTCTGCCACTTATTCCCATCCAGGGACCCCTTCACTGCAGCTGCTCCGGGGCCCGTGACCCCTGCAGTCCCACAGGACGGCTGCTGGGTGCAGTTCCAGCATTCAGAGACTTTGCACAGGGGCTCCTCAGCCTCGATGGCTCAGGGCCCTGCAGGAGCTGCCACTGTCCTGCCCTCACACCTCATCTCCTCTAAGGAGCGGTCAGTAGCCCCACAGGGAGAGCTGATGCTCTGGGTCAGAATTAGTCTCCTCTGCAACCTGAACAGGCAGGGGCTATGTCTGCTTCTCCTTCGCATACCTGTCCCACCCTCGGCCTCGGGCAGTCTGCTCACAGTCAGTGTGTCCCTGAATGAATGATGCCCCCTCGTCCCTCCACCCCCTCCTCCACCAGCTGCGGGGGAACCTGCTGCCTCAGCATCTCTGATCCCAGAGGAAGCTCATGGCTCAGTGACCCACTGGACCCTCTGGAGAGAGGCTCCTGCCTCCCACTCGTCCTCCTACCCAGGTCCCCCTGCCTGGTCCCTCTTCCACCTGCACCAGTGGGTGCTGGCAGCTCCCAGGGATGGAGAGTTGACACAGCCATTCCTGTTCATGGCTCTCCTTCCTGGAATTCTGCTCATACCCTGAATATCTGGTAATCTCCCATTCCTCCTTGAAGACCAGGTTTCCCCATCACCTCCTCCAGGAGGCCCTCCCTGAAGACCTGGATGCAAGCTGTAAAGCTCTTGTGCCCTGGGATGGCTCTGGCTGGCTGCCTCTGGCATGTTCTCAGCCCTCCCCCCACTGAGGGTCTCCTCAAGGGCGGGCACCATGTCCTGTTCCTCTCAGCACCCCGGCCCCAAGCAGGAGCTCGGGAACTGGCTGACAGAAAGCACCTGCCGTGCTCCTCCCTCTTCAGCTTCTGACCAGGTCCCTTCTGACGTCTCTGCGTGCTTGACCACGGGCGTCTTCACTGCTCTCTTGCCTTAACCTTCTTCATTCTCTCTGTGTGACAGAAGCAGATCCACATGGACAGGTCACTGCTGCCCTATTACGAAACATCCTAGGATCTGTTGTGTTCCTGCTGCTGATCCTGGGAGCTGGACTGTACCTTTCAAAGACACGTGAGAAGAACGTGGACTCTGGGAGAGGCAGGTTGCACTTCTCCTTCCTGAGCCCAGACCCTTCTCTCCCCCACTGGACCCCGGGCTCCCTTTCTCCTGCATTTTGCGGCTCATGGAATGTCCCGCAGGAGGCTGGCTGCTGTGGCCATGGCCGTGGGGTCATGGAGGGGGAGGGTCCAGGTCTCCAGGCTCAGACTCCAGCTCCGTCTGTGCATGACTCAGGTGCAGGATCGCAGGAGGGGCACAGGGACCCGGATGGTGGCATCCACTATGCAGAGCTGAGCCAGCAGGTGTCTGGAGACAGGAGGGACAAGGTGAGGCTGGGGGAGGAGGTGCCTGGGCTCCTCCAAGTCCCTTTGTGCCTGGGTGTGTGTCTGTCAATCCCAATCATCTGCACGATCTGGCCTGGATGCTTCTGTAACCCTTTCCAGACAACGCAGTATTCACTAAGAAAATTCTCCTCGGGGCCCATGCAGTGCTGGGTGCTGGGGGTGGTCATGTCAGCAGCACTGGGTCTGTGTGGGTCCCTCTGGGGCGGCTCTGTCCCTCAGCTGCTCCTGGAGCCCTCTGTCTGCATTCCAGGGTAGGGGTGCCCCTGGTCTAGAATAGGCTCCTCCCCCTTCCCTGAAAAGATCTGTGTTTCTGTCTCCGTCCAGCCTGTGGGCTCCCCTAGGACAAGGACTTAGCTTCCTGTCTCTGCTTCCCCCTGCTGCACACAGTAGGTGCTCATGACCTGTGTGTGCAGGTGAGCTGAGGTGGGAAGGCTTCTTTGCTAGAAGTCTCTAGCGGCAGTTCAGTCCTCGGCCACCAGGTGGCGCTGGTGCCTGCGCTCAAGGCCTAGAGGGAGGATGCTCAGGGAGCCTTGGGTGGCACAGGTGTTGCCCTTTGCTTGGAGACCCACCACAGGGGCAGGTCGGGGTGGTCAGCAGCAGAGAAACTGGGAAGAGCTGACAAGTCGACATGGGGCGGGGGGACAGACGTGAAGGAGCAGTCAGGAGTGAGGGATTCGTGGCCCAGCCTAGGACATACGACAGAGAGAAAGAAGACAACAGGTGGAGACACTCTGAGAGGAAGGGTGCACCTGCTGGGCACCATGAGGGCACTTCCCGCCTGGTCCCCACCTGGAGCACTCACAGCTGTGGCTCCTGCCTCATTCCCCCTCCAGGCTGTGTGACCCTGGGCAAGTCACCCAGCCTCTCTGTGCCTCTGATTTGTGCTGAGCCCGGTGAGGATGCTGATGGGACTGACCTCAGCAAGCTGTTCACATGATTAAATCAAGAACCACATGAATTGGAGTCTGGCATTACGTACTCAACCGGAAATACCTAATTTCAAAGGTAGTCTGGGGCACCTGGCTCGCTCAGTCGGTGGAACCGCGATTCTAGATCTGGGGATGGTGAGTTCGAGCCCACATTGGGCGTAGAGTCCACTTCAGAAAAAGCAGTCAGACGTTTGTTGGCTTAAATTTTTAAAAATTAACCACACAGAGGAAATAAATTGTTCTGTGTTCTCTCGGCCAGGGAGCTCCTGAGGACAGAGCTCATGTTTACACGTAGGATTGAAATTTGGAGCAGATGTTTTCAGAATCGAAGTCTCCCATCCACCTGTGTGTCCCACGGCCCCTCTGCTCCAGGGGAGCCCGTCCTACTTTCTCGCGGTTCATAGTGGCTACTGGGTTTCCTCAGAGCTACACTGTGTGGGTGACGTCGATACATCAGTGCTTTATGGACCGCTAGGCAACGTCAGTGCAAACGTGTGTCCTGAC
>NW_023179541.1:0-5654 GCF_002007445.2 Ailuropoda melanoleuca
TTCAACCATCATAGTAAAAGCTATTCAACTTGGATTTTTAACAGTTATTTTAAGCCTAAGTGTTGTTTCTGGTTTTTTTTTTTCTGAATGACATGCAGAAATAAGAGCTTCTTCTGAAAATTTTATTTCTGTATTTCCTATTGCATTTCTTGGCGAAATAGAGTTCCATTAAAATGCTTACAAAGGTAATTATTTCTATTTTATATATTGGGAGTTTTAAGGAACTATATCTGCCAGAAATAAGGAGTTGCATTGTTTCTAAAACTTCTTATTCTCCTAGAGCTCTAATGGACTTTACCAAATAGTATCTAACAAGGTTTTTGTCCCTAAGATTCAACAACATTATGATTCTGTGAGGTTTAAGCTCTTTTTTGCATGAGTCCAAAAGTACCTTGGCATTCACTCAGTAAGTCTACGTTGTTAACTACACTGTATACAAAGAGTAGTATAGAGTGTTTGTGAACCCTGTTGACCACACTCAGCATACTTCATATTCCATCTGAAAATTATTCATTTTATTTTCTCTGAAAACATTTTATTTTATTTCAAGCCCATGTGTTGCTACTTTGTTGGGTGGTCGGCACCCAGATATATATTGTTCTTTTTCTCTGGTGTAACTTCTCCAGCTACAGCTGATTTCAAACAACCACATGACATCACTGATTCCAGAATTGAAAAGTGACGCACAAAACCAGCTCTCCTAAGGCGACGTGAGCTGACCCAGCACACAGTGCCCTCAATCGATACCATTGTTTTTTTTCTAGGATGAATATAATTTTATGGCAGCTTAAGGACAAGTTGGGAGTCAGAGACTCTTTTGATGCAAAAAGAACAGTTCTACTAAATAGGGCCGGATCCAATGACACAGGACAAAAGCAGTCTGACTCCAAGTAAGGCCATCATGTCTTTCAGGCAGGTGCATGTAATGCAGTGTTGTGATGCTTGCTCTGGTACTATGCAGAGAAATGGAATCCTTTCCCTCCTTCTACTTGACAATAAAACTTATATCCCTTCTGTAAGGCATAAACATTCTTTCAACTAAGTAGATACTGGCCATGAATTATAGTTCCCAGCTGGGAAGTTGATATAGATATTGTGAATGACACTAAAAGTTTTGAAGATGAGTATCACCATTTAATTAGGATTTTGAACATCATTGGGACAATTTAATGAGCTCATTTGATAAAGGAAAGATTTGTGTCACCAAAGTTCATGTGGGAGAAACTCAGGAAGTAAAAGATTATTGAAGCTCTGAGGTGAACTTTCCTAGGTCAGCCCCTTTTATGAAGCCTAAATAAGAAATCAGTGTTTCTCTGACTATAATTAGATCACAGAAATATTTATTTAATTTCTGTCAGCTTGTCTAAAGTATGTCTAAATATCTCAGGATGTTTTAATTTCTTTTTATTGGCTCATTTTTTAAAAAATAAATAAGTGTCATTGACTTGTTTTGTGTTGTCTTAGGGCACTGCCTTCTTTTAGGAATCTTTAAAAGGAGGGTAATTTTGGTTCACAGTCCCAAAGAGAGACCAGCTTGAGAAGTATAAAGATGCAGAATTGCATTTAGACAATCAATCTTCTAAGTTCTGAGCCATATTGTTCCTCCTTTTCCACCAACCTAAAGGCTTACCAGCCATTGGTGAAAACCAATCACCCAGCTGCCTCCTTTAGTACAAAATGGCCATCCTCACTATCTGAACCACCAATTCTCACTTTAGGACTTCTATGTATGATGCCACGGATGATCCTTGGTAACTCTTTGGGCTTGAGGATCTGCACCGAATGTGGGGAAATGGAACACTGGTTTCAAAGAGAACATATAACCCATATAATCCAAGAAGATGCCAGGATGATTAAAAAAAAAAAAAAAGGAATCTTACAGTAGCTGACTGTTTAAATGTGAAGAAGATTTTGTCTCATGTTGCTGTTCAGAATATTTCTGAGTCAGTTAATCACACAATGGGTGACATGTTTTAAAGTGACCTGACAGATAGGAGAATCCCAGAGGAACATCAGGGCTGATCAATGCACATAAACCTTATTGGTTAAAGGTAGGGAAATTATACATGTTTACACTGGAGAACATTCCATAGGAAGGATGCCCTCAAGTCGTTCAGAGGAAATCATATCTGGGGACATACTCATCAAATATCTGAAGTTAGTGATGGGAAGGACAGAGTAACTTCTATCAATGAATGGCTGGCCTTCAGGCAGAATAATACATTTTATGTTTCTTTCTAGATACTTTAAATGTATTACATCATTTCATCCTCACAGTCACCATGAAGTGTGTTTCTGTTAACTTTGCCTCAGTAATAAAGAATTGAGACAATGACAAGTTTTAGAACTGCCTGAAGAGCACGCAAAGCTAAGGAGTTTCCTAGGCATATACACCGTCCTGACTGACTTCAGATCCCTCAGTTAACCACCAGGTTCCATGGCTGCTGTGCTCCTTTGGAAGGTGGATTGAGGACTTTAATGGGTCGTGAAGAGGGAGGCAGTTTGAGGCTCAGTAGGCAGACGACCTATGTGGCATTTGGAGCTGTCCCACACTGGACAAGCTACCTCAGAAACAGAGAGAGTCTATCCCTGGGGGCTTGAGGCAGAGATCAAAGGGTGAATGCCAGAGACCTTGTAGAGGGAAAGGTTTCCTGAGATCATAGGAAGGGTGGATTTAGACTCAATCCCTTCATTCTTTTAGGTTCTGGGAGTCAGCCTGAGTCAGATTTGGAGTTGTAAGTAACGCTAATGACTCAGGTTTCATGCTGAAACAAGACCCCTGATTGTTTTCCTGGCCCCTGAATTTCAGGGGTTTAAGATATGTCTCCTTCCTCTTCTAAACATGTACATATGTGTAGACACACCATTGCGTCCAGCTTGTCCTTGTCATCCAGTGTCATTACTCTCAACCCAAGAATATCGTAATCTCACCTACCCTGATTTCCATCTATCAAGTCATCGAGCAACACAAATATAGTTTCCATGTTACTCTTCTAATGTGGCCAGGTTACTTCATCCTATCCCATCTGGACTATGACAAGTATCCTTCTAACTTCATCTCCCTATGTGAGCTCTCATCTTTTAAGTTATTTATCAGTCTGTAGCAGAGTGTATTTTTATTTTATTTTGTTTTTTAATTATGTTCAATTAGCCAACATATAATACATCATTAGTTTTTGAAATAGTGTTCAATAATTCATTAGTTGCGTATAACACCCAGTGCTCATCACAACACATGACCTCCTTAATACCCATCACCTGGTTATCCTATCCCCTAATCCCCCTCCATTCTGTAACCCTCAATTTGTTTCCTGGAGTCCACACTCTTTCATGGTTTGTCTCTCTCTCTGATTTCTTCCCATTCAGTTTTCCATCCCTTTTCCTGTGGTCCTCTGCTCTATTCCTTATGTTTCAAATATGAATGAAACCATATAATAATTGTATTTCTCTGCTTGACTTATTTCACTTAGCATAATCCCCTCCAGTTCCATCCATGTTGATCCAAATGGCTGGTATTCATCCTTTCTAATGGCTGAGTAATATTCCATTGTATATATGAACCACATCTTCTTTATCCATTCAACTGTTGAAAGGCAGAGTGGATTTTTAGAGGCAAAAACACAAAAACAAACAAAAAATAACCTTTTTATTCCACCTAAGTTTTTGAAATTATTTTGCTTAAAATTGGAACCTTACATTTGTTTTTCTTCCCTTTTCCTTAGCCTGAATAACCATCATTTCTGTTTATGAAATAATTCATATGTGAAAATTACTTGTTGTTTTGCAATCCCCACTGTACATTTCATGCTTCTTTGACTTTCTCCAAAGTATTTCTTCTGGGAATGCCCTTCCTTCTCTTTTACCAGGCTAAGACCTATTGAAGAATGATTCCCATTACTAGCCATATTTATTCTGCCTATTTTGAATAAAGCTATAAAACATTGATTATCATTTAATTAAAGACTATTCTTCTCCAATGTAAGACTGTAGAACAACGGTTAGTAACCAGGTATGTCCTGTCCCTCCCCACACAAGCAGGTGACATTTGGCAATGCCCGAGACATTTTTGATTTTCATGACCAGAAAGAACCACTGGCATCTAGTGGGTAGGAGCCAGGGATGCTGCTAAGCCTCCTGCAATGTAGAGAATTCCCCCAGGAGCAAAGTTTATCGGACTAAAAATGCCAGCTGTGCTGAGAAGGAGAAAACCAACTTTAGAAGAATATCAATCAGGCCTCATGAAGTTGGAAATATAAAACTATCAGGAAGAAAAGTAACTACTTTTTTCCCATGAATTTTTCTTCTGCTAGGTTGAAGGCATGCTTTTCTATTTTATTTGCCTGCTCCTTTGTTTGCTTTCTTTCTTCCTCTTTTTTTGCTCTCCTCCTGATTACTCATGATATATACTGCTGTTGAGTTTTACTTTGCACACTATCCTGAAAGGATTCTCTAGGGCAACTCTGACCCATGTGGCCATGTTAGGTCTCCCAAATGAATGTTCCTGAAAAAGACTGTAGCACACACTTTTGAGCCAAACTACAGTGTTAGCCAGTATATGGATAATATGGCATTGAAAATGTGGTTTTATATCAGACACGTAACATATTGCAAATGTGTGTAATGTATGTAATATAATTATTTGGTAAAAATATGGAGGGTATAAGGGAGATTTTTTCCATCAGAATTTAAATAGGCACAAACCGATTATACAAAATAAAAGATTTTATTTATTTATTTAAGAGAGAGAGAGCACAAGCTGTGGGGAGAGTAGAGGGAGAAGGAGAGGCAGACTCCCTGCTGATCAGGGGCCCTGATGACATGGGGCTCTATCTCAGGACCCTGAGACCATTAACTCAGTTAAAGGCAGAAGCGTAGGCAACTAAGCCACCCAAGTGCCCCCAAACTGATTGAAATTTGCTGTATGTTTTTGTACAACTCTGCCTGATATAGTTACCCACTGATGTATATCCCATACCCTTGCTGGTGTATAATTGTAAAATCTCAGATGAAACAAATTATTTTTGGTTCTGTCTGCATCAGTATGCCATGGAATTGGATCCAAGTTCACCTATTACAACAAAAGGTCTTAGTTTTTTATTAATATACTATAGGCTAATAATGTCAATATCATATGTTAAAGAAGATACAATACCTAAAATGCCTAAAAATTTTATGAAGGTGAATGATACACTACATATTTAATAAATGTTGAATATTAGTTTTGAATTTCAAGCTCTCAGCACAATCTAGATTTTTCAAAATATGGAATAAATTTATTTTACTTATTCTTCAATTACTTCCAAAAATACCTGGAACATACTGAGTACTTAAATAGTTTTTTGAACAGAATCATCAGGCTATAACCTTTTAATTTATGGGAAGTAATATTAATGTTATTTTGATGATGTTATATTCCATATAATCTGTCAGTGATTTTGGCAATATGAGTCTTTTAATGACAGTGGTTTTGTTAAAAGAAGAGATGAGCTTGTATTGGGTCAAATTGATTTTACTCTGCTGAAGACATGGATTGCCACATTGATATGTTTCATATTAAATACTTATACACAATTTTGGTAAACAAGATATGATGATGACTTTTATTTAGGATAATATTCACTAGCCTAACCAAAAAAGGAGGAAAGAAAAAAAAA
>NW_023179542.1:0-4626 GCF_002007445.2 Ailuropoda melanoleuca
ATTAAAGACTTAACTGTAAGACCTGAAACCATAAGACTCCTAGAAGAAAACAGGGAAAATGCTTCTTGACATGGGTCTTAGCAATGATTTTTGGATATAATACCTTAGGCAAAAGCACCACAATAAAAAAAAATAAACAAGTGGGAGGGACTACATCAAGCTGAAAAGCTTCTGCACAGCAAAAGAAACAATCAGCAAAATGCAAAACAACCTATGGAATGGGAGAATATATTTGCAAATTATAAACTTGATACAGGATTAATAGCCAAAATATATAAAGAACTCATACAACTCTATAGCCTAAATCCCCATATAATCCAGTTTAAAAATGGGCAGATGACCTGAAGAGACATTTTTCCAAAGAATATATTCAAACGTCCAAGAGGTACAGGAAAAGGTGTCCAAAGCCACTAATCATTAGGGAAATGCAAATTAAAATCACAACGAAATATCACCTTGGACTTGTTGGAAGAGGCTATCATCAAACATACAAGCGATAACAAATAGTGGGGAAGATGTGGAAAAAAGGGAACCCTTTTGCACTGTTGGTGGGAACGTAAATTGGAACAGCCACTATGGAACATAATATGAAGGTTCCTCAAAATAATTAAAGGGAGAACTACCATAGGACCTAGCAAATCCATTACTGGGTATATGTCCAAAGGAAATGGAATCACTGTGTCAGAGAGATATATGCACACCCACGTTCATTGCAGTATTATCTACAATGTAAACTATACTTACAATACACATATGCAATAGCATACTATTCAGCCATCAAAAAGAAGCAAATCCTGCCAGTTATGACAGCACGGATGGATCCTGAGGTCATTCTAAGTAAAATAAGTTAGGCAGATAAAGACAAATGATGTATGATCTCACTTATATGTGGAATCTAAAAAACACTCATAGAAAAAGAGATCAGATTTGTGGTTACCAGGGGCAAGGTGTACAGGTAGGGAAGTTGGTCAAAAGGTACAAACTTCTAGTTACAAGATAAATAAGTAAAAGGTACAAACTTCTAGTTATAAGATAAATAAATACCGGGGATGCAATGTACACAACATGACTACAGTTAATGCCACTGTATGGTAAATCTGAGAGTTGCTAAGAGAATAGATCCTGAAAGTTCTTATCACAGGGGAAATGTTTTGTAACTATATGAGGTTATGGATGTTAACTAAACTTATGTGGTAATCATTTTGTAATAGACATATGTCAAGATATTATACTGTGCACCTTAAGCTTATATGGTGCTGTATGTCAATTCTATCTCAACAAAATGGGAAAAAAGTAAAACTAGTGAAATCTGTAAATAAAATAAAAATAAAAACCTAGGTGCTGTTTCTTTCATTAACTGTCTTGTTGACCTTGGTCAAGAGAGAAACTGTTTGAGACAAACTTTGGTCATCTATAAAGGGGCAAGTTCTAAAATTATGTGAAACAAAAATTTGACAACAATAAATAGTAATGTATGGGTTATAAATGGCAAAGTAGTTGGGAGATGGGGTAGAAATTTTCATGGATAAATTTGCAAAAGGAGCTTATCTTTAAGTTGAAAAAGAAGCCTGCCTTCTGTTTGGCAAAAGAACACAGACAGAGAAGGGCAAAAAGAAAGGGAAGGAAGCTGTTTGCATGTTAATTGGCATTTTCTCTTTTTCTTATACACCTTTTTATAGATTGGGCTTTTATTATTTTTTTTCAATTTACAAGCTTATGTTTTTATTGATTATCGGCTATTTGATTTCTCTTCAGGATATTTCATACAATGTATATGATCACTGTTGTGAATTGAATTGTGTCCTCCCAGAGATAAGTCAAACTCCTAATAGTGGATACGTGTGAACGTGACTGTATTTGGAAATAGGGCATTTACACGTGTAATCAGTGAAGATAAGGTTACACTAGATTGGGGTGGGCCGTAAATCCAATAACTAGGGTCATTATTTAAGGAGAGATTCAGAGACACAAAGATACACAGATCCACAGGACTGACAGCCATGTCAAGATGGAGGCAGAAGCTGGAGAGATGTAGCCACAAGGCAGGAGTGCCGGAGATTGTGGGCCAGAAGCCAGAAGAAAGGCATGCAACAGATTTTTCCTCAAAGCCACCAGACTTCTGGCCTCCTGAACTGTGAAAGAATAAATTTCTGTTGTTTTGAGCCCCCGGGTTGGGGTCTTTTGTTATGGCAGCCCGAGGACACCAATACAGTCACCACGGCTTTCAGAGCGATTAGGTCCATTCTTATGAGCTGTGCGATGGATGCATAGGGAAATGGCCACGTCCTTTTAAATGTTACTCAGCAGCTCCACTCAGCAGGAAAATGTCTGTTTCTCATCCTTTGACTTTAGCGTAGCCAGTCCTNTTTTAGTGTAGCAAGTCCTGTGACTTGCTTTTGCCAAGAGATGTGACAGAGGAATGTTGAGCCAGTCCAGAGTGTAAGCATCAAGAAACCAAGCATTCATCCTCTCTCCCTCTTGCACCCACACAATTCACAGGAGAAGGAGCCAAGGCTAGTCTGCGGGAAGAGACACCTGTGGAAGCTGAGCTGATTCGTCCCCCCTGAAGCCATTCTAGAGGAGCTCACAGCTGGATGATTCCCCAGGATGTGGGAGAACCCAGTCCCCATCTGCTGAACCACAGACTCAGGAACAGTAACACATGCTTGCTGTTTTAAGATGCTAAATTTTGGGGGGGGGTTTGTTATATAGACATGGCAAAGTGATAAAAGATGCATGACTACTTCCAGGTAATTCCTGGTTAAGGATCACATTTGTCAGACCTATCTTGACTCTAACTAAATTATTCCCACCATAAAGCACGATGCAGAGAAGCTGTAAATGTTAACCATGTATTGTAACAGAGCCCACTTGCCTTTCTTGTTACCCACTTGATTTATTGAACTCTCCCTGCTTTCATCGGTCTGTCTCTCTGAATATTAACTTCACCCTCAAAATTCCAATGCTGTTTTCCATCTTTTCGTGGACTCTTTTACATGGTTTAGATTTCCCTTTACCTTCTGGATCATATCAATACATTGAGCTCAACAAGAACTCTAGCTGCAGTTAGAAAATATTCCTAAGCACCCCATTAGCCCCCAGATACCACTGCTCTCAGTATAGTCCCGATCAATTACCTTTTAGAAAATAAAGCATGCATTTAAACTCACTGGGGTTTATCAGAAAAAGGTGATAAACAATAGCTATGAAAAAAAGAATAGCTATCAATAACATTTGTTATATGCTATATTTTAAAACTACAGAAAAAATGGTAATGCCACGATGTTGAGTATTTGTGGAAAATATGCAGAGGAAACAGAATATCTGAATATCTTTGTGCTTATAATGCTTAATTGGGGAAATCAGAGCAGCAGTTGGTAAAAATAGGCTGTTTATTCCTTCTTCTTTGGAATAACACCCACATAGTTGCAAAGCTAATCCATCCTTTCCCAGTGAACTTATCTACTATGTGAGAGCATAGAGTGGGTTACAAGGCGAAGATTAAAAGGGGTTTGAGAACATTCTAGGGTTGGATGGGTATATTTAATTTCTTGATTGTGGTGAAGTTTTTATAGGTTTATGACAGTTCTCAAAACTTATCAAACTATATATTTTAACATGTAAATTCATTATAAATCAATTATACCTTGATAGAACAGAATATCTAATTTAGACATCTAATCTGGCTTAAATGAATCCTCAACAAATATTTACTTAGCAAAGGTATCATGCTGTGGGTCCTTCTTGTAGGGAATACATTTAAATATATATAAACACCCTGAGGTATCATAAACTGGTCGTTGCCAAAAACTTCCACAGGCATATAGAGAAGCTAGTACATAAAGTCCTTCACTTAGTGGAGCTTACAGTTGAGTGAGGATGCTAGACAATAAACACATAGAAAACAAAGAAATAACAAAATTTAAGTGTGGTATGAACAACAGGTGAATCTACTATGTATAAAGTATCAAGCCACTTAAGGGTGAGGCAGTGATTGAGAGTCTTATCTTGCATACTATGATCAGGGAAGCTTCCCCTGAGGCACACCCAAATCTGAGATCTCAGTGACCTGAGGGAGCTAGTCATGTGATGTTTGAAGAAAGAACATCACAGAAAGATGGAAAAGCCATTGCAAAGGCTTTGAGTTGACCATGGGCTTGTGTGACAAAGGAAGAGCAAGACATCCATTCACATAAACCAAAATGAGTAAGAAAATTAGTGATAGATAAATTCTAAGAGCAATGGAATGGCAAGGAAGGCTTGGCAGGGGATTTCAGTGTGCCTATATGCTCTTTGCTTCTTCTTTTTACCTGCTAATTTGATCTATGTTTGTTGGGACAGAAAGCCAGGCATTCCTGAATATTTTGAGGCAGACAAATTCTGATGACCCAGGGACCATTTCCCAATGGGTCCTAAACCTTTATATGCTCTGATTTAGCCACGGAAGGAGCTCATTTGAAACTAAGGCAGAACCGATTCACCTGTTTGAGGAAGGAGAGGACTGGTAATGGCTGCACTGAACTACAGATGTATAGTCTATTGTTTTGTCTGTTACTTTTCAGGTTTGCGTGTTGACACAACTGTGTACACGTTCTTTTTAAATAAAATTGTGGTTGATCTAAGCAA
>NW_023179542.1:4838-5001 GCF_002007445.2 Ailuropoda melanoleuca
TTGATCTAAGCAAATACAGATGTAAAATTCAAAATATGACAGCTTAGCATATATACAGATTTTCAGGCAGAAAATGTTACACCATGCTCACAGAATAGAGCCTAAAGTAAATCAAATCGCACTTTCTTCTGTTTTTCCACATTGCCCATTCCTTCTTGTCATG
>NW_023179543.1:0-826 GCF_002007445.2 Ailuropoda melanoleuca
AATCTGGAAGAGATACTATTGAGAGATAGATGTGTAGAGCAGAAAATAAGAGTGAATAAACAATTGCCCAATAGTAGTGATGGCTATTAAGGTAAGAAGAAAGAAAGATTTTATAGTAGAACTAAGGGTATCCTGGCAGAAAGAGAGGCTACACATGACCAGAGGGGCAACTGATTTTTCACCAGAAAAGTTCAACTTTCCAGGATCAAGAAAAGTCAAACAGATAAAGGGCATCTAATCACAGGAAAAGCATCATTGCCCAGCAGTTGAAGGAAATGATGGCTGGAAGGACGAATGGTTCATAAAGACTTATGAGATGTCAAGGATCCCCAAAAGAAAGATCAGGTTTGGTCAGAGAGGGTGCTTCAGCTGATGATAGTCAGGTTAGAGATTCTGTCCTTGGTCTTTCCAATCTCTTTCCTTTAGAAATCCAGGTAGGCAGTGATCTTCCACATTCACCTCTTCTTCTCTTGTGCCCACTCTACTCACTTTCCTTTCAGAAGTACTGAGAATACCATGTTTTAAATGCATGTGTACTAATATATTAAAATAAATCCCATGAAGGCATAAATGAGCTAA
The DNA here is from genome assembly GCF_002007445.2 of Ailuropoda melanoleuca. Classification (NCBI taxonomy): domain Eukaryota; kingdom Metazoa; phylum Chordata; class Mammalia; order Carnivora; family Ursidae; genus Ailuropoda; species Ailuropoda melanoleuca. The sequence goes on from NW_023179543.1 coordinate 580, forward strand.
TTTTGAAAAGCAGCTTAGATATCAACTCAACCACAATTCCTGATAAGCAGAGATGACATGGCCCTTGAGGTCTATGGTCAAGGCTTCCTTTCTCACTGTCAGACATTTAATTCTGTTCTAGGAATCATCCAGAATCCCAGTATCTTCTATTATAATTAACATCATTTCCCTTTCTCTCTAATACTGCTTACCTTACTTAAAGCAACATTCTGCTGCAGCTGTGGGAACACATCCACAAACTATGGCA
>NW_023179544.1:0-1444 GCF_002007445.2 Ailuropoda melanoleuca
TCCTTCAAGATTATCTTTGGAATGAAAAATCAATTCATTGAAAACCCACTTCTCTGGTGCCCTAAGCATTTTCTTACCATTACTAAGTGACCCAAGATAGAGAGAACTCTGTAATCACTGATATGCAGCCATTCCAACAGTTTAGATCTCAGATATGCCCAGAATCTACATGGACAGAATCACACTTGTTAACTCTCCGGATTGATCTAATTATTCTGTTCCTGAACTTTGCTATTCTCACTCACCCTTACTTTCCTAATCTTGACTATTCAGTTACCACCTCATCTCACACACAAACACACACACACACACACACACACACACCACACAATTATCTGGAAAATATGTCCAATCAGGCACATTTCAATTATCAGTAATATGATGTACTGATTCTTTTTCCTCTGATGTGAGAAGAAAAACTTTTGGTTTCCCGGGAAAGTGTCTTCTCACCTGCCCATCTTTAATCTTTCACACTTACTTATCCTTTTCTTTGGTATTCTTGAATAGCTGTGAAAAAGCCAGACCTGGTCTGGGACCACAACATGGGTTTGTTGTGAGGATGACTTAATGCCAAAGGAAAGCTTATTTCTACTGATGGGGATTTATTGTACCCTAGCATCTTAGAATCTTAGGCGTGGAAAATACTCTATAAATACTCACAATTGAGTATATGATTCCTTATGGGCCATTTGGTTTTTGACCACTTGGCCTCTTAGTGTGCTATTAATTCTACCAAGAGGTGAACATCTGAAAATCAGTTTATATTTTTATAAAATTGTTTAGAGAGATAGATACATTAAATGACTGTTTCTCCAAGTACCTTCTAGAACACTGCAATTCTACCCAGTATGGTGTTTACTTTATACTCCTTTTGGGTGACCACAGATTTTCTTCCTTCCATTGGGTTGTGCAAAATTATTTTGGGGACATCATGGAAATTCTATTGTAAACAAAACCAAAATACAATCTACTATTACTCCCTTAGTCCCTTAAGAGCTGTAAATTCAAAAGCTTATTGTTTGTTTGTTAGTTGATCAATCGAAACATTAATAAATCCCTATAGGTATGTTTTGACATATTAAATTTTGTACCCATGGGCAAATATATTAAAACTGTAAACTATTCTGTATATCTATCTTAAAAGTGATCTAGGTCTCTCCACACTTGTACCTAGAACCTCATGTTCAAATAAATATCCTGCTTTTATTTGAAACAAAAACAAAAACAAAATCAAAACTCACCTTTACTGACTAAGGAATACCCCAATCTCTCTGGTCATATATCTCTCCTTCATTAATTCTCATTTTCAAGCCCCAGTGTGCAGCAGCCCCTGGCCAAGAACGTAAGCTAACGGGGCGCCCGGGTGGCACAGCGGTTAAGCGTCTGCCTTCGGCTCAGGGCGTGATCCCGGCGTTATGGGATCGAGCCCCACGTCAGGCTCCTC
>NW_023179544.1:1469-4418 GCF_002007445.2 Ailuropoda melanoleuca
ACAAAATCAAAACTCACCTTTACTGACTAAGGAATACCCCAATCTCTCTGGTCATATATCTCTCCTTCATTAATTCTCATTTTCAAGCCCCAGTGTGCAGCAGCCCCTGGCCAAGAACGTAAGCTAAGGATATAACAGGAAAACAAGTTTGTTACCTTGCCGGCATTAGGGTAAACATCAGAGCACAGCGGCCGGAAAGTCCGGCTTGCTCAGGGCAGAACACTGCTCCAACCGAAACTTGATTGCTCTCGAAAATAGCCCGTGGTGTCCATTGAAACATGTTTAAGAACAGGCCTCACTTGCTGAACGTTACACCATCAAATACGCGAGGTTGCAGCTGTTGGGAGGATCGCACTCTTGNCGGTGGCACGCCTGGCGGTCGTGCCCTGCACCCACGCTCTCTTTTGCACGCTAACCTGTCTGTGCCTCGTCCTTCTCTGGAATCAACGCCGGGGCTCTGCAGGCGGTGTCGGGGCACCAGTGGCCGCACGGAAATCCTTTATGTGAAACCCGCATTCTCATAAGTTCCTATTGCTGCCATTACTACCTCTTTCTCCTTCATATTTTTCTCTCGCTTTTTACTCATGCTGCAACATAATTGCTACTCCTTTGCCACCTGACACCATATCCTTGTTTCTTCAATTATCTACCCCTCTGTGCCTGAATATCTCACATTATAATCCATACATTCTGTTTTTCCAAAAGAGAAGCTTAATGATATTGGAGAAAAATCACAATTCTGGAAGGATTCCCATTAAAATTTTGCAGGTCTTAATCCCCTCGTGGATTTCTGGCCATTTCTATTTGTAAATTTCACCTCTCTTCAACTCTATAACAACTCCTCTCTTGGTCGGAAGATGCTGGTTACAATGTTACAAATTCTCACTTCCTTCTCTCTGCCATCCCCAACTCCAGAAGGAAGGAAACCTCTTTCCAGCCAGCTACTTTTCCTAATTATGTTCTCTTTCAAAAATTAGTTTTTGTGTTCATTCATTAGCTTTCTCCCAAAACCCTGTATTTTCATCTAGCATTCATTTATTATTTCCTTTCCAGTAACATATGTTTCAGATGGGTTCTTTTATGTTACAGCTTTAAACACATTTGTTATAATAGGTGTCATGTTCTCCTCCTATTAACACTCTCTATCTTATTTTAATTGTCACTATAATCCTGACATGATCACTATGACTTGCCTTATTTTTAAAATCAAATTCAGTGATCTTTCAAACCACTGTCATAAACCTTTGCATCCATAACTCTTTAAAGTTCATTTTTCTGGAAAAAATAAATTGCAATCTAATTAAACATGATAAACATTTTAGAGGACTCTTGGTATCAATATTTTCTCTTTTAAATGTATACTTCATTTCTGTTGTCACAATCTATCCTACTTTTCTCCTGTCTCAAAATACCCTCCCTTTGTTGCTTTGTTTGACATCCTTTACATCGTTGATGCCATGACTGCCAGTAGACTGTACTCCCCTCCCTGGCTCTCTTTCTACTCCTTCTGTATCTCTCCTGTCCAGAAATATTGTTGAGTTCATAGTTTTAATAACCACTGGCTAAAAGTACATAAATATCACTGATCCATAAATCTAACCTGAAAAAAAGACACACTTTTTAAATTGCCTGTTAAACAGTCCCAGCGTGGTAAAGGTCCTCTATTTCAGGGAGCAGGGAGAATTAGCGAAAAATCTGATTTGGGTTTTAGAGTTAAGTATCTGTATTTAATCTAGACTTGCCAGGCCCCTAGCCAATATACTTTAATAAGTTCGGGACTCCCATACAGAGGGCTTTTATTGTNCGTACTCCCCTCCCTGGCTCTCTTTTACTCCTTCTGTATCTCTCCTGTCCAGAAATATTGTTTAGTTCATAGGTTTAATAACCACTGGCTAAAAGTACATAAATATCACTGATCCATAAATCTAACCTGAAAAAAAGACACACTTTTTAAATTGCCTGTTAAACAATCCCAGCGTGGTAAAGGTCCTCTATTTCAGGGACCAGGGAGAATTAGTGGAAAAATCTGATTTGGGTTTTAGAGTTAAGTATCCGTATTTAATCTAGAGTTGCCAGGCACCTAGCCAATATACTTTAATAAGTTCGGGACTCCCATACAGAGGGCTTTTATTGTGCATAGCTGTATATGGGGGGGGGGGAATCCTAAATTTCTCTAGAAGAAAATGGAATAACCAACCATTGTTTCAAATCCGGTAGTACATTCAGTGATGGCATGCTTTGGAATAGGAGATACAATTTTCATATGTGTTATTCATATTATTGCTACCTTTCACTGAATCACCCTTGAAAACTTACCAGTCATATTGAAATACATGCTAGAATTCTGTAAACTAATTCAGAAGTCTACAACTATTTTCTTATACTCTCCTCTGCTTGTATCATTTCCTTTAGCTCTCCTTCTGCTCCTCCTTCTCCTTCCTATCTGCAAAATACTTATTCATTATTAAACTTTCAACTCAAACATTACCTCCTCTGTGAAGAATTGCATGATGTTACGAGCCGAATTCAAAATTTTTCTTTTATGTCTNCGAGCCGAATTCAAAATTTTTCTTTTATGTCTTTGACATATGATACTTATTAAATATACTATAGTGGTAATTAATTAGTATTTCATGTAATACTATTTATTCATATCTGTTTAATATCAAAAATGCACAAAACTTAATGCAGATGCAAACCCACTGGTCCTATTTTCAGATGTATATCTGCATGGAAAAGGGAGGGTAGAGATTAGGAAAAGAGAAGAATCAGTCTAAGAAAAACGCTAAGGATCTTACCTAGAAGGAGTATAAACATCCTCTGTTTTTATTTCAGTATTATCTTCAAATACTTACATAAATCAGGATATATTTTTGCTTTGGCTAAAGATATGAAGAGATTTACCATGGATGAGATGGGGAAATAATGATCAAAAATGCTAACTAGACC
>NW_023179544.1:10168-13356 GCF_002007445.2 Ailuropoda melanoleuca
CACACACAGGTACACACACATACTTGTATACTAACAGGCATCTGTGTACCCACTATTAAGAGATAACACATTTCTATCAATATGAGGGCTCAGGGTTATGTATTGTCAGTTTAAAACTGTCCCATTGAATATAAGTTTGGTTTTTATTGTTAATAGGATATGGGTATTTAACTGATATATTACCTACATATTCTCTATTGTACCCAAAAAACATTTAGTGCAGTGGTCAAGCAGAAAGCAATGAAAGGAATATTCGCTATTCCAGGTGCTATAGGAAGCACTGGGTTAAATACGAATTATGGGCGAGGATCCTTAATGTCAAGAAGACAATACTGGATAACAGCATTTGAAAAATGTTTAAAATATACATAACAAGCATACAGAGGTGCTGTGACACAGTTTAGACTCTATCTTTATTCCAGAAGTGGATGCCAGGGAATTTTCCTCCAGAAATTTGAATAAAAGTAGGTATTTTAGAGGGAGAAAATAAACATGATACATGAATGTAAATTTCTTGTGAAAGTTTAGAACTCCAGGTTTTGATACAGGAAAATTCTTTCTTGTTAGAATAATGTCTAAAAAACAAAAGTTGTTCTCTATTTATTTCTCAGAAGTTTTTTTATTATCAAAATCTGATCAATAAAAATAACTTTATTTGAAAATGTTTCCAGGAAAAATTGGTCTTACTCATCATTATTTTTAGTAAAATATATCAGAAATTATTAAAATGAGGAATAAAATTTTTCAAGTGCACTGTAATATTGAAAAGGTAATTATATTTCTTCAGTGAGATTCAATTTAGGAATATACAAACTTTTAGTAAAAATGACCAGTTTTCATATATTTGCTACTAATATAATTGCTACTCATAACATATAGTCAGATTATTCTTTGTTCCAAGAGAATGGGATAGACTGGCTCACAATTCTTACTAAATCCAATATTGGAGAAATTATAAAAAGTAAGGTTTTCCTGGATAAGGTGATACATAAATGTATTAAAATAATAGAATAAATTCAAATTATTTGGAATTACACTTTTAATGAAAGTGTGGTGATTTTCCATATCCCTAACACATCTCTTTCCTATTGTATTTCTCCTTTGACTATCTTTTCCCATACAAGGTACTCTTGGATAGTATCACATAACTCAGTTTCCCTTCCTCAAGTCCATTCTTCCTGCTATGGAAGTGCTAGCATATGTTCAAATACATGCATTTGCTTGCAATTCCCATTTAAAAGGCATTATAATCACTGCAAGGTTATTTTTCCCTTATATATTGAAACTGGTTCAAAGCAGAATAGAATTCCCACGAATTAATGCAGAATAGAGTTCCCATACCCTTGGAGTCCTCTTAGCATCTTGTCCATGTCAGAGTCTGCATTAACGCCCCACCCCGCACATCCTTGCAGAATATTTCTTTCTTGGCAGTGGGGTGAATTGAGCTTGATGGAATCAGATTTCTAATGTCAAAATTATCTTTCATCTAAACTTTCAGAACTTAAAGAGATAAAAGTATAAAAAGGCATACCATTTTATAACTGGGGTACAGAAAAACATGGTCTGAGAGACAATGATCAGTCCTAAGGCTGGATTCTACTTTTGATTATGCGTGATAGATGACCTCACTGTGGAATGGTAAGGAAGCCTGTTTAATTCATGAGAAGGTAATTAAAAGGTAATTTGGCTTTATATTCATTTAGTCTTTTTCAATTTAATGTTACCATCAACACAACCCCTATATAACAGTGGATTTAGGATTTCTGTAAGAGAAAACTTTGATGTCTATTTTTAAAATGACAGCTAAATATCAAATTTCCCAAGGACAAAAAAGACCAGAATGTGTTCCCATTGTTTCAAAGTCTGTCACCTATTCAATGACTGACTCATTTAGGTTCAGCCTCTGAATACCTCCAGCATTCCCTATCTCATCTCTCTGATGTTTTTCAGTCTCTGGCTTATTCTCATTGTTTTTTTCTAACTTAGATCTTTCTAACTCCTAATTCACATCTCACTGTATAGCCCAAAGGTTTTGTTTTGTTTTTTAATGAAATATAAAAACTTACATAGCTGTAGAGTATAATACATCCAGCATCAAGGTTCCAGGAAACTACCTGGATTCTGTACTCTGTCCACACAGGACACTTTCTGTTTAGTGGTTCGGATCATGGATTCTGGAAATAGAGCTTCAAGTCCTTTGGAATAAAACATTTTTAAATGCTCCAACACGTATCTCATTTTCCTGTGCTTATACCCTGTTTCTTTCAGATTTTCTCCTGTCCCCATGACTTTATCACCCAACAAATACCTGTTCATTATTCATCCCTCAGCTCAAGCCTCACCTCCTCTATGAAAGGACTCATAGACCTTAGGTCAAAGTCCATATACCTCCTTTTTGTCCTCAATGGAAGAGATAGACTGTTTGACTACAATGCATTGAAAATTAATGAATCAATTTGAGTTTAATTTTCCTGAATTAATTAAATATCAAAAATATACAAATTTAATGCAGATGCAAATCCACTTGCTGTCTTGCCAGGTGTCTATCTGTAAGGGATAATAAAAGGCTAGGATTAGGAAAAATGAGATTGAATCTAGGAAAAACACTCAGAATCTTTGTATCTTGATGTATAAACTTCATGTTTTTATTACAGCTTTACCTTCCTAGGTTGGCCTGAGCAAGAATGCATACCTTTCTCAGTTGAAGATCTGAAGAATTTCACTATCGTTGAGCAAGGAAAAGAAAGGGGAAGTATCCAGTAGACCAAGAAGAAATCAGTATGATATTTTCATCTCCATACTTCTCTCTAGATCTCGCAGGCACCTATGAGAACACATACTCACAACCTTCCTATGTATATGCCTCCTCGTGCTATATCATGGATGAAGAAATCATTCTCATAGGCCAATATGGAACAAAAATAGTAGCAGCTTGTGAGCAGGTAGTCCTTGTGAGCAAGGATTATGATGCAATTCTCCTGAGGAATGGAAAGTGACAAAGTCATCTTCTCCACAGGCCACAAGTTTATCCAATTATTCTATTATTATTATTATTATTACTGTTTTTATATGGGGAAAGAATATATAAAAAATATGATGCTGGATGCTTTGTACAAGGAGAGCCCAACCACACCTGTCCCATCAGGGAGTGTGATAGAAGTCTGTAGGCAAAGATCTTCATCTTCATT
>NW_023179545.1:0-400 GCF_002007445.2 Ailuropoda melanoleuca
GGGGAGTGAGAACAGGTAAGAGACCTAACGTACGAGAGTGATGTAGACGCTTCTGATTTGGGCGACACAACGGATTTTCATGAAAGCTCACGTGGCGTCCCTTTCTAAAACCTTTCTCTGGTTCCTCACTGCCCTCTGGATGCACCCCAAGCTCCCTGTGAAGTGATTCTAAAAGTCATAGGTGATAGGATAGGCAGGGTAAGGATATCCCAAAGATGGGGTTGTCGGATTTAGCAGACAAAAAGAATGTGCTCCAAATGTTGCGGGGACATAATTACACTAAAAAAGTTTTTATCAGAAATTCAAGTTTACCCAGGCGGGCGTCCCCTGTTCCAACTGGTAGCCCTCTCCTAAGAGCTTTTGGGTATGTGTGTTAGAGTTTCAGTTTTCCTTGGCCAAG
>NW_023179545.1:467-1543 GCF_002007445.2 Ailuropoda melanoleuca
TGAGAGTCAAGGCCAGCAGAGGTTAAAATCTCCTACATGCTTTATTGGACTGCAAAGAGTCTTATGAATTAACACAGAAAAACCATGTGAGGGTGTCCAGGGGGTACAAGGCAGTCTGCAGCCTAGCACCATCCTAAGACCAGCCCCAGGTGCCTGCACCCCAGGCCCAAAATAGGATCCCAGAGTAAAGGCATGGGAAGGAGTGGGGCAAAAGGAAAATACCTTTACAGCCATAGCAAAAACAGGTAAGGGAAAGAGTTGTCTAGAGGGTGGGAAGGGTGTGGGGAAGAGGTCACACAGCTGCCGTCACCTACACCATCTTCCTCAGCCACCCCCTTCCCAAAACCAGCTGTGTCCTTTTTGAGCCTCTGGCCCAAGCTATGCAGTAACATGAAAATGGGGTCTGACAAGGGAGTATGTGGTGCAGGCACTTGGGAAATTCAGGAGATTTCTTATTTCAATTTAAAAATCTTTTTTGGTTCAAACGCAACACTATCCTGCCCAACATCTCCAGGGCCCCAGGAGAGCCCTGTATCATGGCTGAGGCTCCCATGGCCAGGGAGCCACTTGTCCTGAGCTCCAGGAGTACTGATGCTTGGGGAGCCTTTGGGCAGCACCTCTTATAGTCAAACCCTCCTGCAGTGTGGATAAGAAAGAGGCAGGTGTAGGTGAGAGAAGAGAGAAAAGGTGACTGCCCTGTAGCCCACAACTCTGGCATCTACTCATTCCCCAACTAAGACGAGTCTCTCCTGACCTACCCCCAGCCTAGCCTCTCTTCAAAATTCTCTAGTAGCTCGTTCTCTAGGAATGTGTTCCACTCCCCCATGAACCCCTGGAGGCTCTAGCAAGCGCCAGGCCAAGTTTCCTTCTGGCCCACCACACTCCCAAAGAACAAGCCTCAAATAGTAGGCCCTAGGCCCCAGTCTGAGGCAAACAGAACCACCGTGGGTGGGGTGGAACAGGTCTGAGGCACAGAGGTCGGAAGTGACTCCCATCTTCCCCCCCCCACCAGCTGCTAGGGGAAGTTGGGGAGTGGTGGGAGGGAGGAGCCTGAAAGCAGGAAACAGAGAAACAAG
>NW_023179546.1:0-4918 GCF_002007445.2 Ailuropoda melanoleuca
GATTATGAAAACAGCAGGGAATTGTACATAAGCACTGTACTCCAGTTGATAAAGTTTCTTCTACATGAGGCTGGGGGTTAACAGTTCTGAAACCATTCTGTGTGTATACTGGAATTTAACAATTAAGAAAATGGATGGAAGAAAGTGAGCGTTGGGTTTCTCCCCATTAGAGTGGAAGGAGAACAAACGAGCAAGAGGAGGAGACTATGAAAATCTGTGTGGTAACAGATTAGAGTTGGAGACATCAATCAGTATGAACTCATGTTTAGCTTAATATTGCTAATATAGATGGTTATGTATAGAAGTATTTACAGATAGGTGTATACACATGGGTTATTGTAGGCACATATATTTCCCTGCTCTGTTAGCTTGGAAGGGGCAGACGCAATGACACCCTAGTATCAGCAGGCACACATACTGCTTAGAACTTAGTTTATGACATCATTTTTCAGTAAAGGAAACCAGGGCTCTTTGCAGGAAAGAATCAATTCTAAGACTGGGGCTAGAAATATACAAAATGAGCCTGGAGCATCTTGTAATGCCAGAAAGAAAGAAAGCACCAAAACACCTGTATGCACACACGCACTCACACATGTACACAGTCACACACATACACATTGCTAGGAATAGGTCAAAAGGACATAGGAGCCAAGTGACAGAGTTTTCAATGGTCAAAGCTGGAACAATCTGAGCAACAAAATTGAAATAAAGTAGCACTGGATATAAAGTAAATATCCATAAGTACATACTAATTAAACAGTTGATTCATGAGAAAGAAAAAATAAATCTCCCATGCAGAAGAATTCCAAATAATTTATGTGGATATTCCACCTTCACAGAGGTGGAGCATATCTCTTCATTCTTTAACTGTGCAGGCTTTGCAAATAACTTTGTCGAAGACTACGATATGGATCAGGGGTGGGAAGGGTGAGGGAGGGAGAGTAATTTTACAATAGAGAAATTTGAAGAATACTGTTTCAACCAAGTGATCAAATTTAACATCAACAGTAATGAACCATTTTGTTAGTATGTACTCTGGGTAGGATGGGATGAAAATGGCATTTTACTTCTATGGTCTTCCTCCTCACAACCCAAAACGCCAGTGTAATCACTGGAAAAAAATTAGACAAATCCTGATTGAGAGACACTCCGCAAAATACCTTACCAGAATCCTCAAAATTGTCAAGGTTCCCCAACTCTGAGAAACCATCATAGCCAAAAGGAGCCTAAAGAAGCATGATGCATCTAAACATGATGCATTTTGGATGGCAATCTGAAATAGGACAAGGAAATTAGGTAAACAAACAAACAAACAAAACCCCACATTAAGTCAACCTGAAAAAAATATGGACTTCAGTTAATAATGTATCTTACTGGTACATTAATTGTGACAAATACACCATACTAAAAATCAGATTTAATAATAGGGACAACTAAATGTGGGGTGTATAGGAACTGTCGGTAAGATCTTTATTATTTTTCTGTAACTCGAAAACTATGTCATTGTTTAGATATACACAGATATCTTAAAGGATGTTCTTGAAAATATTAACAATGATATGATTTGGGAAAATGTTTTTCTTAAATTATTTTTAATTCTATTTTGATTACTTGAAAATGTTACTGAAGTATATACTATTATATTGAAAAGTCTATCATCTACCTATCTATTGAAAATCTATCATCTATCTATCTATCTATCTATCATCTATCTATCATCTATCTATCTTTCTATCTATCATGTATCCATCAAATNCCTATCTATTGAAAATCTATCATCTATCTATCTATCTATCTATCTATCATCTATCTATCATCTATCTATCTTTCTATCTATCATGTATCCATCAAATTCTTAGAGGCATCCTGCCACTTTATTCCTATTTTTCTTTATTGTTAAGAAGAATCATGGGGCGCCTGGGTGGCACAGCGGTTAAGTGTCTGCCTTCGGCTCAGGGCGTGATCCCGGCGTTATGGGATCGAGCCCCACACCAGGCTCCTCAGCTAGGAGCCTGCTTCTTCCTCTCCCACTCCCCCTGCTTGTGTTCCCTCTCTCACTGGCTGTCTCTATCTTTGTCGAATAAATAAATAAAATCTTTAAAAAAAATAAAGAAGAATCAACCCCTTCTTTCTTTGCAGAAAAGTATATAGGTATCCCCAGAAAACATGTTTTTTTGCTCTGAAAACATGTCCTAACTTTAACCTTTTTTCCTTCTACTGGGACCACTTCTAACAGTCTGAAAAAGCTCATCAAAGTAATTGGTGAATCTTGATGACCACAGCTTCACATGCCAAGCATTTTCTCCCAAACTGGGTTATTTAGAGTCCAATGAGGCCAGGAATAAATATATAAAGCTCAGTAATTTGGGGAGATTGGAGAATTTTCAGAAAATGTCTTTGACTTGGAAGCATGAAATTACATGCACTACAGTAGAATGAAATTGAATCAATCAGCAGCTCGGAATCTCCCAGGCTCTACAATCAGCAGGGGTTCAGAAGCCTCTCACTAAGAAGGAAGCTGAGGTTTGGTGGAAAAGTCCCTGGCACTGGAATGCAAAGAGNGCACTGGAGTGCAAAGAGAGTGAGCCCTTGTCCTCTGGGAGATCCAGCTTTGATAGCTGATGATAGGTATGGACAGGAAAATACAGGTTGATCGGAGGCAAGGTAGAGAAGCAGGAGTGATTGATTGCCCTAATGCCCAGCTCTATGCTATACTTCCCTGCCAGAATAATTCCATGGCTCCTCATTTCCTTTTGGATAAAACCCAAACTCCTTAGGGTGGAATATAATTTTCTTGAGCATCTCATTCTTATTTCCCTCTTGAGCATATTTTTACCCCTTCCTCTATTATACCCTAGGTCAGCCTTATTCGCCAGACCCTTCTTGTGAATTTCTGAATGACCAAGCTCTCTTGGGCCTCTTGCTTTGCACCAGCATGCCCAGAACACTCAGAATGCCCATCCACTGCTTCATCATCTGGCAAACTCTGAGATTGCACCTTCTCCGAAGCAATTACTTCAATGCCTCCTTTCTAGGATAGGGGCCTAGGTCTGTGCTTTCAAACACATCGCACCAGATCTATTATAGCACATACAGTATCAGGTTTCCTAGTCTCCTGTCCCACAAGGCTGTAGATCTTTTCAAAATACTCTATCTTCTATCAGGGTTTCCTGAGCTTATAAGAGAATCCAGAACTTAGTAGGCACTCAAAATCTGCCTGTGGAATGGTGAATAGAAAAATGAATGTGGCAGTTTACATTACAATTTGGAACAGGTGACTTGGTTTTAAGAAACACAGGGCGAGGATTTCAAACAGTCAGGATACTTTGCTGAACGGCATCCACAAAAGCATGGGACACTGCAGCCTGAAATGAATGCAAAACCTAACTCTGAAGGAAAAACAAATGTTTCTAAGATGAACCTATTACAAATGCCAGCTTTTCTAATATTTTTCTTATGATTTGCAAAAAAAAAAAAAAGTCCCAAATGTATCAGGGAAGAAATGGAAGCAGAGGACATTCCCAAACACCGTAAATCAGCCCACTCTCCCATAATCAGGCAGTTATCTGTCTAAGAGAATGTCTCTTGGAGTGCATCAGTAATTAGGGAGCTAATGGAAAATTACCAACCAACAAAATCTATGACCGTTCCGAGGACAATGGAATCACAGGCCGAGAGTACCACAGGTTTATTAAGAACAAATCATGCCCGAACATTTTGATAGCTTTTTTGATAGTGGCTGCCCAATTCCTGCCACACTTGCTCCATTGGCTCTCCATTGCCTTCTAAATCAATTTAAAATGACTTCTTTTGAGTTGACCTTCAAGGCTCTCCAATACTCAGTTTATTACTTTTCTTTTTCTCTTTTCTCCCTAATTCTCCCCCATTGGCTCCCTTTCTCTTCTTGGCTACCCTTCCTGGCTCCTTGTCTTTGATCACCTGCTCTGACTTTGTGCAGACTCTCAAGTAACTGTGACCTCACACATGTTACTTGCTCTACTCCAGAAAAGGCCTGTCCCCTCTCTAGGCTACCTAGTGAAGTTCTACACACCCTTCAAAGCCTATCTCCTATGGCACCTTTTCAGGAACCGATTCTCTTCAGGCCATTTTCCAACTGCAGAGTAAATCTCTCACTCCTTGGTATACCTTTATACATGCATCTATTGCTAATGATAATGTAATTTATTTTTTACACAAATCTTTTCCCGTCAAGCTGTGAGCATAGATCCTAGAATGAGAATTCCACCATTGCAGGGAATTTTGCCTGTTGTGTTCACTCATGTACTCAAACACCAAAAACACCCTCCCAAACACACACGTTGGTAAATGCCTAGAGCCCCCCATACAAGATAGTGTCTTATGTAACATCACAATACACGGTCTAAAACAAAATAGCTGCTCAGTAACTGTTTCATTGATGCTATGGTGTATAGTGGAAGGGAACAAAAAGGAATAAACTGATTCAGATCTCTGAACAGCATTTACCAACTCTTCTTATAATGCAAGGTCCCTATCCACCACCCCCCCCAAAAGCCCATGTGAAAAATTACTGTTTCTAGGAAATATTTATGAACACTATTAGTTTCTTTATTTTTCTGTTCATCGGTTTACTAAACAGAATGAAAATAAATATCACTGACAGTTTTTGAGAACTATATACCTAAGTATTGAGACTATATGATTAACTTATTAATGAAGGGGAAGTTCCCCTGGGGTAGGTGTTATTTTAATTATTTTTATTATTATTAATCTAATTTCACAGATGAGAAAACTCAGGTTAAATATCTTGTCCACAGTCAGACAGTTATTTATGGCAGAGTCAAGATCTGAACTCAGGCCACTTGGCACTAAAGCATGGATTCACAGACTGAACTGAATGCACAGGTGTAGCCAACGGTCCTAATCTATGAAGACTGTA
>NW_023179547.1:0-804 GCF_002007445.2 Ailuropoda melanoleuca
TCATTTGATTTCCACAGACTTGTGAATTTTTGTTTTTGTTTGTTTATTTTTAACTTCATTTTGTTGTGGTCAGAGAAGGTATTTTGTATGTTATCTCTTTTCAAGTCTGTTGAGAACTTATAGTCTAACATATGGTCTGTCCAAACGTTCCATGTGTACTTGAGAAGAATGTGTATGCTGTATGGTAGAGTGTTCTGTATGTGTCCATTAATTGATATATGTCTTGTTATAAGTTCCTGTGTTGAAATTCATTCATTTGGAATTTTGAATGTTTTGTGCCACTTTATTCTACCCAGAGTCAATTTATAAAATAGTTTATCCATTTCTTTTCCCATTTTACTACTCATTTCTGTTTTTGGGTGTTTATTATTTCTTTGCTTTTCATGTTTGAGGTTTGTTTTTGTTTTTGTAAAGACAGGAACAAAAATCAGATGAAGATTCATTGCTAGAAACAAGAAATTAAATGTATCACCATAAAATGAAATTTCAAAAAGACATGCAAAATGCATACCCCAATTTGTTGCTATTTGATTCAACAGATGAAAGTAACACAATTCTGTATTTTGTCTTGTCATTAGTGTATCCATGCACCACTCTTTCAGTCTCAATGGCTACCTTCTCCAGCTAATTTTTTGTGTATCTTAGGTTCTTTTTGAGATACTTTTATTTTTAGAATTACCTTTAAGGGGTGCCTGGGTGGCTCAGTTGGTTAAGCATCTGCCTTGGGCTCAGGTCATAGTCCCGGGGTCCTGGGATCCAGCCCTGCATTGGGCTCCCTGCTCAGCAGGAAGCCTGCTTCTCCCT
>NW_023179547.1:8593-9717 GCF_002007445.2 Ailuropoda melanoleuca
TGTTTTTTTTTTTTTAAGATTTTACTTATTTACTTGTTAGAGAGAGAGCGCAACAGGGGTTGCAGCAGGCAGAGGGAGAAGCAAGCTCCCTGCTGAGCTTCTGTGTGGGCTTGATCCCAGGTCCCTGGGATTGTGACCTGAACCGAAGGCAGACACTTAACCTACTGAGCCACCCAGGAGTCCCAGGAAACCCAAGTCTTTAGCATAAATAAGTTTCCCAAGTTAACATAGCTAGAAAGTGCTCTTAGGTTTGAATAAAATGTTGCCGAATATAAATTGAGGAAATTAAATTAGATGATCTCCCTGTCTTCTTTCAGCTCCAAAGTCTCTAAAGTTCTGGGAATCTTTAACATTTTTTGAACATTTGCATAAGCAATAAAATATTTGACAAAATGAACTTGTTTTGGGGAAAGTGTCGAGTTGCTTTCAAGCTCAAACCAGTGACTGCTTTCACGGAGATCATTTGCTGACTGCAGGAGGGCTCCTCACAGTGGGAATGAAGCAATATCGATCATTTTTTCAGCTTCACCAGGTTTTAATGCTTCCATTTTTTTATCTTTCCTTCTGGGTCGTGGTTATACACTTCTAAATACAACTGAGCTCTCAATTGTCTACTCAGTTGCCCCAGGCTCTCTTGTATCAAGCAAAATTCAGAAGAACCCTTAGGTCTGCTGAGCGCACTGGCTCCATCTACTGTCATGATGAGGAAAACATCTTACTACTGTTTGTCCATTGAGAGTTGTTTTAAATTAACGTTTGCATATTGCCTTTTTCCCCGACTTTCTTTCCTTTGATTTTGATGTTAGAGTTTTCTTTTCATTTACCAAAATTTGGTTTTACCTGTTAAGAAATCTCTAAATTATGGGGGCGCCTGGGTGGCTCAGTCGTTGGGCATCTGCCTTTGGCTCAGGGCGTGATCCCAGCGTTATGGGCTCGAGGCCCACATTGGGCTCCTCCGCTGGGAGCCTGCTTCTTCCTCTCCCACTCCCCCTGGCTGTGTGTTCCCTCCCTCTCTGGCTGTCTCTCTCTGTGTCAAATAAATAAATAAATCTTAAAAAAAAAAAGAAATCTCTAAATTATGGGAATGTTGTTAACGTCTATAATTTTTATTTGGTGGGAGAATA
>NW_023179548.1:0-1116 GCF_002007445.2 Ailuropoda melanoleuca
ATTCTTTGAGGCAGGGATTTTGATTCCCATTTAGAAATGAAACAGGCCTGGTGCAAGGAACGGACTTGGCCATAGTCACAGAGTTACTTAGAGCCGGGGCCTGCAGGCAGGCTGCCTCCTTCTCTTGCTTGGAATATGCTAACTGACGGCTGCCTTCGAGGTGCTCAGGCTTCTGTGGAGGAGATGGAGTGGGGCCAGGCTTGTGCCTGTGTTTGCTCATTGCTGCACCCAGTAGTACTCACTGATCTTCATCTCGCCAGATCTCGTCAGGACTATAAAAGTGGGTCGAGTTTCTCGGTTCTACTTTAAAGCAGTTCCCTATTATCTGGACAAGACAGACAGATCATAGGTTTTCCTGAGGAAGCTGCTCTTTAGTGAAGAACTGAATCCCTGATGATGTAATTTCAGGCAGTTGGGTGGTGGAAGAATACAGTAGGGGAGGAGAGGGGGCAGGAAATGGCGCCTCCAATTTGTTTCCGGCTGTGCCTGTAGCGCCAACTGGTGTGTACCTTGAGGAGGCTCAGCTGCCCTTTCTCTCCGGGGACAGAGTGGGCCGAAGACTGGTTTGTCAGCCGGAAGCTTGCAGCCTAGACCTTTTCCCCTTGTTCCTCCCTCCTGGTCCCACCACCTCCTTTGAGGCTTCAGCCACTGACAGATCTGGACTTGGCAGTTTTTAGAGGTTGATTTCTGTCTTCAGAACTTCTTTTCTGTCTCTGCCTCTTCTGTTTCACCTACTTAATTAACTCGGTGGTCAGTACTCTTTTCTGAGGGCCCCTTTTGTTCTGTAGCTTATCTTTCTGTACCCCATGTCTAAGCCATAGATCCCTGTCTTCTTCATCATCCTTTCTCCTCCTACCCTGGTCCCCTGTCACTTGGTGTTTCTTACTAAGATAGGACGACCCGACCGTGGCCAAGTCCTTCCCTTCTTCCAGAGGGATTAACAAACTCTTACTCTTTCTTGGGTCTAGCCCAGGCCTCACCTTCCCTGACTCCTTTCAGGCAGAGTTGGTCCCNCTTGTTCCTCCCTCCTGGTCCCACCACCTCCTTTGAGGCTTCAGCCACTGACAGATCTGGACTTGGCAGTTTTTAGAGGTTGATTTCTGTCTTCAGAACTTC
>NW_023179549.1:0-923 GCF_002007445.2 Ailuropoda melanoleuca
CCACATCTCTTTTCTTCATTCCGTCATGGAGGGGCTTGCGCTGCATTGTTTCCTGAGTGATCCAACCACGATTCCCTCGAGTCCCCTTAGGCTTATTTGTTCTGGCAACAGTGTCTGCGAGCATTACCTGAGGCCAACCATATACCTAGTAGAGGAGAAAGCCATGTGAATGCCTTCTTCCCATGGGAACATGTTTAAATGTTATGAGAGGTAATGTTTAAGTTGGGCCGTTAAGTGAAAATTTCCAGAAGGGGAGGGGTAAAGACATTCCAAGCAAAAGAAAGAACTTGACCAAAGCCATGGCGACGTGAAAGAGCCAGGATGTCAAAGGACGAGCTAGCAGGTCTGGGTGACTGGGGCAAATGCCACAGGAGAGGAGCTGAAGCTGAGGCTGCGGAAGCATGTGGGGCCATAATTATTTCCCGGGATCATCTGCTGGGGGGTCCAGTAGAGCCCTTGGCAGCAGCCCGGGGCCCAACGGAGGACGGCTCCAGGGCCGTTTCTCACCCACAAGCCCTCTCTCTCCAGGCAGGAAGAATCCACCAAGTACTTCAACTTTTCAACTTCTGAAGAGAAGAACAAGAAAGAAGCTGAGCACCGTTACCGCGTGAGAAGCCGGGGAGCATCCATATCTTCCCTCCCAGGGTGCTGCTAATGTTGGGGGCTGGTGGGAGAGGGAAAGAGGAGCTGAGGGCTAGATCCAGGAGGAAGTAGGACTTGGGGTGCCCCCCGGACCACACTAATGTTCTGTCCCAATTTTCTGCAGGTGAATAACCTGAGTCAGCGAGATGTGGCCATCAGCGTTCATTTCTGGGTTCCTGTCCTGCTGAACGGTGTGGCTGTGTGGGAGGGGGCTGCGGTGGCCCCTTCACAGGTGTCTGCTTGCCTTTCCTAACTCTCCAGAGTCGGATCCCACAGTGCCC
>NW_023179550.1:0-2828 GCF_002007445.2 Ailuropoda melanoleuca
AGAAAGAGCAGAGAGAGAGACACAAGGTCACAGGTGGGAGGTGCTGGACCGAGTAGCCTTCACAGCTGACCTGCTGCAGAGAGACCCAGGCACCAGTCCCACTGGCTTCCAGCATGAACTTGAATAATCCACCTGACCTTTCCAAGGTTTCTCTTCCCAAGAAGGCCTTTCGTCCAACTGCCCCAGAGGATCCAGCTCTTACAGAGGAGATCAGAAGAGAAAACAAGCTCTGTGACCCAGCTTGTCCTCCCAGCCTTGTGGAAGAACTGACCAGAGCCTGCCAGGCTGGCCAGACACTGGACGGACTAAGTGGAACAAAGCCATCGTCACTGCCTCTGCCATTGGGCAGTATATATGCTTCCCTGTTGGATGTTAAGATTTTTTGTCATTATCACGTGGCACCCACAATCCCTGGTGTGTGGGGACAGACACACGGTGGCTAGCCAGTGAATGACTGAACCATCGCATCATCTGCCTCTGCACTGAATGGCACTGATGTCACAGAGAGGTTGAAGTCACAGACCCTCACTTGAGGAGCTGTCAGTCTCACCAGGAAGACCAAAGCACAAAGGAAATGAGAGGCAGGCCAACACCAGGGGAAGGCTATGGAAATTCCAAGACAGGAAAGTCCCCAGGGATTGGGTGGCCCCTGGGGAGGTGGTGCCCAGACTAAACACTGAGCTGTAGGCTCCCCGAAGGGAGAGACCACGTCTGTCTGTCTTGTCCTCGGCTCTCTTCCCAGCATCCCTGAACACAGCAGGCACTCAATACAAATTTGCTGAATGGATCAATGCTTTAGATAAATACCAAGAGGACAGCACCTCAGGGATGGGGGCTTCCACGAGCAAAAACCGAAGGACTTTTTAGGGAGCTACAAGCAGATCGATTCAGCTAGACAGAAACATTTTTTTTAATGTTTTTTTTTATTATATTATGTTAGTGGCCATACAGTACATCCCCGGTTTCTGATGCAAGGTTCGATGATTCATTAGTTGCGTATAACACCCAGTGCACCNAATGTTTTTTTTTATTATATTATGTTAGTGGCCATACAGTACATCCCCGGTTTCTGATGCAAGTTTCGATGATTCATTAGTTGCGTATAACACCCAGTGCACCATGCAATACGTGCCCTCCTTACTACCCATCACCAGTCTATCCCATTCCCCCACCCCCACCCCTCTGAAGCCCTCAGTTTGTTTCTCAGAGTCCATAGTCTCTCATGCTTCACTCCCCCTTCTGATTACCCCCCTTTCTTTATCCCTTTCTTCCCCTACCGATCTTCCTAGTTCTTATGTTCCATAGATGAGAGAAATCATATGATAATTGTCTTTCTCTGCTTGACTTATTTCACTTAGCATTATCTCCTCCAGTGCCGTCCATGTTGCAGCAAATGTTGAGAATTCGTTCTTTCTGATAGCTGAGTAATATTCCATTGTATATATGGACCACAGCTTCTTAATCCAGTCATCTGTTGAAGGGCATCTCGGCTCCTTCCATGATTNAGACAGAAACTTTAGATAAGGACAGTGGGCAGCTGCCAGAAGGACTTTAAACTCTACCCTAGAAAGAGAGAGGCCTCAGGGCTGTGAGGGAGTGAGGGGACATGGAGAAAGCAGAGTTTGGAATAAGAGGTGTCTGAAAAGCCCCTGGCTGGCACAGGCCCAGAAAGGATGGCAGCCTTTTCCTAGGAGAACCACCACTGTGGCCGTGACCGCGAGGACTGGAGAGGCTGAGGGCAGGGCAAGGAGGTGGGAAGGGAAGCTTTTCCCAGAGCTTGAGGGTCATGATGGAAAACCAAGGAGAGTGGCATATGAAAGAGAGCATAGGGTGTCAAACTGGGAGACTCACTCATCACAGGGGTAAGGACTTGGAGAAAGGTGAATTGAGTTTAAGATAGTAAGATCCAGTTTCTTGAACTTTCTTCCCACTTCCGGCTCCCAGAGCAGTTTGTGGGCGTCTGTTAGCTGATACTCCGCTGGAGCGGCTGAGGACACTCCACCTGGGCAGGACTTTCGTAATTCTGAATCACCTATTTGGTTTGAGGGCCATGAATTCCCAGCACAATGGACATGCCCACGTTCACAATATAAACACATCCAAAGCCCAACAAAGGAGAGGGAGTTTGGAGAAAGTCTCTGGTCTGCGACACCCTCTCCCCAGGACTAACTCAAAATGGGCCTGGTCCTCCCCACCCCTCAAGGTCCCAGTCATAAGGGCCCTGCTCTAAAGGGACAGACGCGGGGCTCCTAGGGGACGTAGTCCCCTCCCTCAAGAGCCTGACTCCTGATTTTTCCCTCCTTCCTACCAACTCCAGCCTGTGGGGAGAGCCTGAAGGCCCCTCGGGTGGTGGGCGGGGAGACGGCCTCTGTGGATTCTTGGCCTTGGCAGGTCAGCATCCAGTACAACAAACAACACATCTGCGGGGGGAGCATCCTGGACGCCCACTGGATCCTCACAGCTGCCCACTGCTTCAGGTAAGGCCTGTGCCGCGGGGAAGCCTGGGGGCCCAAAGCGTGGAGGGGCCTAAGTGTCTGGGTCCCCTGTCTCCCAACTTATGTTCCAACGTCCTCACCCCTCTTTGCCCTCCCTCTACAGACCACGTCCTTGGGTGTGGCCAAGCCAATGATACACTGGACATGATGTCCTGTGTTAGGCACCCGGGATCTGAGCAGAGGGTACTGGTCACCAAGCTTGACCTCTTCCAGTCAGGAAGCAATCAGATACCCTGTGTCCACAGTCTGGCCCCTTATCATTCACTCCACAGAAGTTGTTCCCATCGATCTCCCTGGAGTCCTGAAAATGCTCTCCCTCTGCCAGTCTTCTCC
>NW_023179551.1:0-3665 GCF_002007445.2 Ailuropoda melanoleuca
GAAAGCATGTCTATTCTGTGAGATCAAGCAGCCCACCATGGCAGGATTAAAAGGACAAATATAGTCAACTCATCATGAAGTGGTTAGATGGTAACCATGAGAAATGGTGCACATCGAAGTCTCGACGTCAGTCTCTACCGCTAGAAGGTCTGACATTCCGTGTTGGCAATAGCTGGCTCAGTCTTGGTTGTGTGGGATTCCACAGTGTTCAACCCTCGGGCAGCTGTATCGCATCCTCTACGGCCTCCAAGTTCATGTGCAAGCACTGTGGTGGCTTAAAATGGAGGATGACTGATTATGCTCTTCTGTCAGCTTAGCTGCACCCTCCACAGTGGATAGTCTCTGGTGGGCAATAACGTGTGGTGCAAAGACCTTCACAACATATGCCCACATCATTCTGCCTCCCCAGACCTCCCGGACTCTGGTCTTTCAGTCTTTTCTTGTCAGTCTCCTGACCAGCCCTAATTCGCCACTGCCAATGATTCTGTATATGTTCCAGCCTCAGGATTCTTTCTTTTCTACAGAAAGTGATCACTAGGGGGCATCACCTAAGCCTCAGTATAGGGGACCAACACTTAAAATAAAAGCAAAATCTGTTTGCAGAATATATATCATGCAACCAAAGGGAATAATGTGGATGTGTATGCAGTGATATGATTTTTTAAATATGATTTATTGAAAGAGCTGAATAGCAGTGTGTGTGGAATTATTTCAATTCTAAAAAATATAATTCAAACAAGATGTGTGTGTAGTGTGTGTGTGTGTTGGGAGAGAAATTCATTGAATCGATCATTTCAAATGGTCAGTGGAGATTATCCTTGGTTATGGGTGTGGGGAGAAGGAGAGGCCAGCATTCAATTTTTTTTTAAAGATTTTATTTATTTATTTGACAGAGAGAGAGACAGCCAGAAAGAGAGGGAACACAAGCAGGGGGAGTGGGAGAGGAAGAAGCAGGCTTCCAACAGGGGACCCTGATGTGAGGCTCGATCCCAGGACTCTGGGATCACAATCTGAGCCAAAGGCAGATGCTTAAGGACTGAGCCACCCAGGCGCCCCTACATTCACTTTTGTATTAAACATGCCAGTATTATTTATTTTCAATAACAGGCAGTATTTTAAAAGTAAATACTGTTCCCTTATCTTTTAAAAGTAATAATTTGTTCCTGTAAGAATTAAAAAACTGAGGGGCTCCTGGGGGGCTCAGTTGGTTGAGTGTCTGTCTTTGGCCCAGGTCATGATCCTGGAGTCTCAGTATCTAGCCCCACGTAGGGGTCCCTGCTCAATGGGGAGTCTGCTTCTCCTTCTCCCTCTGCACCTCCCCCCACTCGTACTTTTTCTTTCTCAAATAAATAAATAAATAAAATAAAATATTAAAAAAAGAGAATTAAAAAACCCAGTAACCCAACTGTAGTATCACTAACATAATGACAGAATAATACAATGTGACAACTGCTGGGAAAAAGCCAAGAACAGAATGCTCTGAAACTGAATGCAAGGGAGCAATTAATTCAGCATAAAGGAATCTGGATGCTCTAATATTCTCTTCTTTTTCCTAAAAAAATGGCTAAATAATTTACATTACAGGGAATTCACCTGACTCTCCTTGCATCCAGTTAAGGATTGATTAAAGTATCCAGCTGGGCTTTTTATTCCCTCTGGGGGGAACATTAGCATCCCAAAAGGCCACTAACAAAGCTTCATGGAGGAAGGACTAGTATCAGGAAGTCATCATAATCCTGTGTACCTGAGGCTGGGGNAAGCTTCTTGGAGGAAGGACTAGTATGAGGAAGTCATCTTAATCCTGTGTACCTGAAGCTGGGGATGAAGTGGCTTCATTCTTGGTTCATATATCTGAGCCTGAAGTGTAGACTTAATGGCCCAGACCTCAGTAAGTACCTGAAAACCCTTATGTTCCAATTAGATATCATCAATGAAGAACATTAAGATGGATAAAATGTGTCCTTGATGAACTGTTAGTATTTTACTATTTAATACCGGCTTAAATCTCAGGATATAGTTAAGAGTGCTCCAGAGAAACAGAAGCAATAGGATATGTATTGGGTGCTGAGGATTACATATAGAGGTTGAGAAGTCCCACAATCTGCCACTTAGAGTTGGCGGTCCTAGAAAGTTGGTGGTAATTCAGCCTGAGTCTAAAGACCAGAGCACCAGGGTAGTAAGGGCAGGAAAAGATGGATTGATGTCCTAGCTCAAGCAATCACGCAGGAAGGACTGAATTCTTCTTCCCTCCCCCTTTTGCTCTATTCAGGCCCTAAACTGATTGGCTCAGGCCATCCCATACTGGGAAGGGCAAACTGCTTTATCTATGAATTCACAGATTTTAATAAATCACATATGGCTAGGTTTTGTACAAATTCCATTTAATCACTTAATTTTAACATAGAGGCCTCCAAGTTGAGGATATGAGTCTTCATTCATTCATTGGATGTCATGGGAAATGAAATATGATTATAGGGGAGACCATAAACTAGAGGAAGGAGAAGCAGCAGAAATATTATCAGCAAGAGCACACTACGCTCTGAGTTACCATTCCTCTCATTACTGAGTTAACCCTGACCTAAAATTTGGATTAATTTGTGTTCACGAGGTAAGCAGGGTTAAAACAAACAAACAGCAACAAAACAAGGACTAGTTTTCCAAGCGGGAGAAAAACAAGTGTTGCCCAAGTTTTGTAATATTGAAAATGTCAAGTTCTGCCCTAGGTTCCTCTATGTAAAATAAAAATGTTATACTATTATATAAAAATATGTATCCTTTAAAGAAATGATTGCTTTGCACAGATCACGGCGTTCTTTCTTCAGATCATCTTCTGTAGCAATAACACGGGAGCAGGAAGCATTATGATGTGTGTGTTTGGGGCTAACCAAACATTACAGAAAGACAAATCTGGCAGCTGGCACAAAGGCATTGTGTAACACACATGCACACACGTGGCCTCTGTGATACTGGTGGTGAGTACCTTCCAAACAGGAATGTACGGACCATTCAATCAATTGCTTATAAGGTTTTTATTTTCTTTTTGTGTGCTAATTGCATTTAGAACTTCCTCTGTATTCTCCACTATTCAGAATTATGATTCCACATGCATTTATGTCAAAACTATATTTTTCTGTGGTTACATTTATTACTAAGTCGCTAGTAGATGACATAGGGACAGAAGTTAAACTAAGCAAGGAATTCAATCTAAAAAGATGGACTTAAATCCAGAGGAAAAAACCTCAAGAGCTCAACAAAATGGTCACATTACTAGCAGCTCAGAAATGCAGAAGGCATGTGCATAAGCTTATGGATTGTGAAGGAGAGGTTAAGAAAAGGTTTCCGGGGTGCCTGGGTGGCACAGCAGTTAAGTGTCTGCCTTTGGCTCAGGGCGTGATCCCGGCGTTGTGGGATCGAGCCCCACATCAGGCTCCTCCGCTATGAGCCTGCTTCTTCCTCTCCCACTCCCCCTGCCTGTGTCAAATAAATTAATAAAATCTTTAAAAAAAAAAAAAGAAAGGTTTCGGGAGATAAATGTGGACACACACACACATGCAC
The DNA here is from genome assembly GCF_002007445.2 of Ailuropoda melanoleuca. NCBI lineage: Eukaryota > Metazoa > Chordata > Mammalia > Carnivora > Ursidae > Ailuropoda > Ailuropoda melanoleuca. The sequence goes on from NW_023179551.1 coordinate 3,556, forward strand.
ATGCACAAAACAATATGTTCGAGAAAAAGAGAAATGCATGGGCACCAGGGTGGCTCAGTTGCTGAGCATCTGACTCTTGGTTTGGTTCGGCTCAGGTCATGATTTCAGGT
>NW_023179551.1:3685-4097 GCF_002007445.2 Ailuropoda melanoleuca
CCCCCTGCCTGTGTCAAATAAATTAATAAAATCTTTAAAAAAAAAAAAAGAAAGGTTTCGGGAGATAAATGTGGACACACACACACATGCACATGCACAAAACAATATGTTCGAGAAAAAGAGAAATGCATGGGCACCAGGGTGGCTCAGTTGCTGAGCATCTGACTCTTGGTTTGGTTCGGCTCAGGTCATGATTTCAGGTTCCTGGGATTGAGCCCNAACTGGGATTGACCCCTGTGTGGGGGTCTGCGCCCCTTGAGATTCCTCCTCCCCTCCCTCTGTTCCGACACCTGCTCACGTTCTCTCTCTCAAAAAAAGAAATAAATAAGATCTTAAAAAAGGGAATGGAGAAAAGATAAACGCAAGAGTGAGGGAACAAGCATGTGTAGAAAAGAGGCAATATTACAAAGGT
>NW_023179552.1:0-3303 GCF_002007445.2 Ailuropoda melanoleuca
AATGGAATTTTACATCAAAAACTAGGGATGTACTGTATGGTGACTAACATAATATAATAAAAAATATTAAATAAAAAATAAATTTATTTTTATTATTGTGAATGTAAACATGAGATTTCTGCAGCAGAGATTAAAGCTATTATTTCTTATATCCGTTAGTTCTCCTTGCCCTAATTGTTTCCTCCTTCCAGGGTGGTATGTTGAGAGTCAAAGTCACTCTACTCTGTCTGTACTACAAGAGAGGGACCCTGGAATTATGAATCTGGCAGTTTATGTAGGATTGTTTAAACAGCTGCGGCACTCCTGGCACTCCCCGCACTCCCGCGTAGAGAGAGGAAGAGAAACCTCATCCATCTAATGTAAAAAAGAAAGGGAAGAGGAAAGGAAGGTTTCTGGGTTCTTACTCTTCGGTATTTGCATACACATCTCCAAGGAGAAGCTAAGACTATTGTCTCTGGGTTTAGAATGCCTGGTATGTCTCTCTGTTTTAACCGCCTTTGAAATCTAAGCACATCTTCTCAGGAAGTAAATCTCTAGGAGCTCTCTCACTGTCTATCTATTCAGTCATCATTTAACTTCTAAGGCTGTAATCTAACTCAGGGTCCAGTAAAATTTGCTCAGAAAGTCCTAAACCTGTAGAAACATGAAAATTCTCATTTCCTGACAGTAACATCTTCAGTGGAACTTGTTTTCTGTCTCATGGGAACCCCATGTGGCCTAGTTTATAAGAATTTTCATCTGAAATGGTTTTGTTTTTCTTCTCCCCAGTGTCCCAGGGATATCACTGGGCCAGGATTATTATTTTTTTTATGTTAAATTATTGGATTGGGGATTTCTATAAAAAATGGGTATTTAACTTGGTTTTTATACATTTATAATTTCCCATTAGAGAATGGGAACTTTCTTTGCCTTGTGGGTATCTGCCTTGTGGGGGTGAAAATGTTCAAGCAGAAGGAATAGCAAATGTGAAACTTGATGGGGTTATTGGGCAATGTGGCTGGAGGGGGAATCAGTGATGGGCAGAATGGCAAGAATGAAGTTAGGGGTGTGTTGGGAATTAGAGCTAAAGTAAGGACTTTGGGTTCTGCCCCAAGTGATATGTGAAACCACTGGACGGCTTGGAACGGAAGAGGGTTATTATCTGACTTTTGATTTAAATGGGTCGCTTTCACACAAATGGTTGTATTAAGGATGGGTTATATAGATGCATAATTGGTTGGGTTATCGTATTCAATACTGATTCTCTTCCACCTGGCCTTTGAGAAAGAAGGTGACTTCTTTCAGAGCTCCATGGAAACCAAATACTTAAGGCAATCAATCTTGGTAGAACGCCAAAGAGCAAAATAGGTCACTAGTCTGTAACATCATATGATAGCAACTACAAGCTTGCTACACCCTGGGAAAAAGTATGTTCTCCTAATTAAAGAATGCTAACATGGTAGAAGAGGGTTGAAGGCCAAGTTTCTGCCATGACATAATTGCTATAGTTGGATCTCTTTGTAATCATACCAGGGTAGAGATTGGTGCTTCCCTAATTAGGTAGCTTAAAAGCCCTACAACCCAATGGCTGGAATTCGATGTCCAATCCTGTTAGATCCTTGTTCATTACTTCAGAATTCAGTGGGCAAAGGGAAACTCACACACATGCTACTACTCCTTTCACTATGAAATTCCTGCAATAAGAAGTGTTCCAGAAGGCATGGTGTCAGATTGTTTGCTCTTGTTTTCATGACTGGGGGCTGGAGGTTAGGCTAGGAGGTGGAGTGTGGGTAGGAGCAGGGAGAAAAAGTAGCTATTGAAATTACTCAGGTGAGAGATGATGGCTTCTTTGACCAAGGTGGTGGGATAGAGTTGGTAAGAAGCAGTCATATTTGAGCTATATTTAGAAGGGAGAGCTGATAGGATTTGCTGATGGATTGAATGTGAGAGAAAAAGATCATTTATAATAATTTCATAGTTCTTGTTTTTCCTACTTAGAAGAATTGAGTTTCCATTTATTGAGGTGGGAAGAATATGCACATGCAATAATTACATGTTTAATGAAGTAATGAAGGAAAAAATGAATAGAAGATTTTTAAAAAAGCGTATGAACATAAGATCCTGTACCATCAGCATGCTTTTGGTAATTAAAGTATAGGTCCAGCAAGGCAGGGACTATTGTGTTCACCATCGTATATCTGGCAGCTGATATAGTACCTTGTATATATAATGCAACCTGTCTGTAACTCTGTTTCTCTCTCTCTCTCTGTATATATATATATATGTATTTATACATATGTCTCTCTCTCTCTCCACACACACACACACACACACGCATGCACACACACACACACACACACACTTTGAATGAAGGAATATAGGAATAAAGAGATGGATGCACGTAACATGCTTTGCTTTTTAGGTTGCAGAAATTTCACAATGAATACTGGTTGCTGTGTCTTGGTGCCAATTTGTCTCTTTTTTGGGACTGATGGAGACTTAAGCTTTGCACTTGTACTTGTGCTTATGATCTTACCATAGCATTATAACTTAATGAAATTAGTTTTTCAATATTTAATATGGCAAATATTTTTGTCCAGAGGAACTTTACTGTATAAATGCTGCAGAGAGCTAGAAATTATCACTCTGTTTTTTTCTTCTCCTGGTAATAATAATTCTTTATCTTTTTAAAAACTTACTTAGAATTTATGAATATATTCACAATTGTATGAGGCAGGCAGGGTGAGCATTATTAATCATTATTTTAACTAAGAAGATCTGAGATCAGAAGAATAACTTGACCTAGATCACAAAACTAGTAAGCTATGATGCCAGGATTTAAATTGAGTCTGTAGCTATTCATCTAAAGGATTCTGCCTCTTAACCAGTTGTAGTAGTAGTACTAACACCAGCATTTAAGATTAAGCACTTTGTGTTCTACAGAGAGATCTGTGACATAGTCAAGGAGATGATGGAGCAGAGGACAATGGCTTGAATCCTGGCCTATAATTTCTTTTTTTTTTTAAGATTTTATTTATTTATTTATTTGAGAGAGAGAGAGAGCATGAGCAGGGGTAGGGGAGGAAGGAGTGGAGGGGCAGAAGGAGATGGAGAAGCAGACTACCTGCTGAGACCCTGAGTTCATACCTGAGCTGAAGGAAGGCGCTCAACTGAGTCACCCAGGTGCCTCAGGCCTACAGTTTCTTTAGCAGGCTTTTTTATTCATTTCTCTAAGATTCACTTTCCTTATCTGAAAAAACAGACACATGGACCAATGGAACAGAATAGAGAACCCAGAAATGGACCCTCGGCTCTTTGGGCAAC
>NW_023179553.1:0-9748 GCF_002007445.2 Ailuropoda melanoleuca
ATTCTGATAGCTGATGCGTTCTTGTTGGTACCGCCTTTGATGAATCCCATTGTGTATTGTATAAAAACTCGGCAGATTAGAGTAAAAGTCCTGGAAAAACTGAGTCTTAAGTCTAAATGATGGGGCAGAAGTGGAAGTTCCATTTTCTCTATAATAAATTGTCTTAGGAGCAGGGTAATATTTCTTTCAAAGAGGAGATATTTCCTTTTACTTCATGGTCCTTAATTGACATTAATTAATTAGTCAATCAATCAATTAATCCCTAAAGGGATCTAATATACCACAGCATATCTGCTTTTAAAGGAAGAGGAGGCCTGCCTTTCAGAGAATAGGCAGGAATCCTTTTGTTATTGTTTGGGGAATTGATGGCATCTATCTTCGGGTAGGAATGAAGAGTAAGAATCCAGAGAGGCTTTTAAGGAAGAACTATGACCAGTGGCCCCAAACTGTGACTGGGGGAGCTCTGTGAGGTTCTGGAGCCACTTAGCATCTTTGTATTTGCTTTCCTTATTTGATTCGTTTTTGTGATTTACATTAAGCCCTTCATATGTCTGAGTTGGTTTAAATACGTCCTCTTCCTTGTTACTCAAAGTGTGGTACACTGCTCAGCAGCAAAAGCATCACCTGGATAGTAACTAGAATTGCAGAATCTCATGCCCTGCTGCAAGCCTATTAAGGGAGAACCTGCATTTTACCAAGATCTTAGACGATTGGTATGTACGTTAATGTTTGGGAAAGAAAACTGGCGGGGGGCAATGTGAAAGGGGAAACCTAGAGAGTGTGTTTTCTGCTGAAGCCAAATTGGGGGACAACTGTAGGAGGAAATTACAGGTGGTCATTGGGATTTGGCAGCACTTCTAGTAAAGGCAAGGGGCTGAGTCCTTGGGGCACAATGGATGGAGACCCAGAGGCATCTCTCTTATCGTACATATGTCTCTCCCACTGACTGCATTATGAATTTCCACAAGGAAAGAGTTGTGAATTATTCAACTTTAAAAGTCTCCTCACGACTAAATACCTTGTTCAGAGTATGTGCTTGGTAGACGTATATCAGTTTGAACTAAAAGAAGAGTCTGAAGTTTTGCTGGGGTGGAGATTCAGGGGTGGATCAGGGCGGTCATCACCTAGACTTGACTCACCTCTGCACTTTTTACACCTCTTACCAGAAGCTAACATTGACAGGGAATGTAAGGGCCCTTTGTGAGAGCCAGTTGATTTCGAGCAGCCCATAATACTATTAGGTACCAGTAACTGTCAAGCCACAACACAGAATCGGCATCACTGTGGCCAGACAACTTTCTTACCGGAGCCTCCCTGGACCCACCTGTCACTTCCCAGCGTTGTAAATGGNGGCATTGTAAATGGAGACAGATTAGCGTGCCCCAAGGATATCCTAATGAGAAAGTATCAACAAAGAAACTTTAGGAGTTATGAGGACTATGCCATCTTTACTTAAGGGATCCGAGTCCAGGATTACTGCTACTTAATAGGATATAATGTAGCTCCAGACTGGGGATTTAGAAACCAACCTAGAGAAGAAAGAGTAAAATGGCCCTATCAGGGAAAACATGTCCTCTAAACCTTCTGTTATGATACCTTAGTCCTGCCAAGGAGTTGGTTAGAGGAGGGAAAAGGCTCAAGACTCAACCAGGAAACCAGTCCTCTGGTTTCAGCTCTGCCATTTCCTGGCTATGTGGTCTTGAGAAAGTTCCTTTCTATGTGTTGTGTATTATGATAGGTTTCATATGTACTTTGAAATTAAAAATTAATTCCTTCTCTCTGCATTGTATGGATTACTATGTTAATCTTTTTAAAAGCCATAAAATTCAAATACCGTCTTCAGACAAACGTGTTTAGACAAGATAGCGTTTAGATGAGTTCATATAAAAATAGAGATTTACAAGTTATCTTAAAAGTAGGAAGGTATGGTAATACTTGGTGTACATTCCCACATGGAAATAGTAGGAACCCACTGAGAAGTCCCCACCATCTTTTATCAGTAAATAAATGAGAAGCTAGAGGTGGGTGTACTAGGGAGGAAAAAAGGGTGAATTTGGGAAAAGCAGGGTTCCTCAGAGACCTCATTCCTGTGGCCTCAAGACTAGGCTGTTTCTCCATTCAACAGTTTTAAAGGAGTATTTTGTAGCTGGGGCTTTGGATTAAGCAAATTCAAAATAAATGCTGCCTTTGCAACTAATTTTATGTACTTCAAGCATTCTTCAATTCTCAGTCTCAGTCTTCTCATTTGTGAAATCAAGAGACAAATTATCTAGTTTAATAAGAGGATCTATAATATGCCTTACAGAGAAGCTTGGTATAAGATGAGGTTATAACTGTTCCTGCCTTCCGGAAATATATCCTGATAGGTCACTGTGCGTTCTCATTTAGCACTAGGTGGATTCAATTTGCTACCTTCATTTAAAATGCCCTTCTTCTATAGTCACAAGAGAACAAAGAGGTTTCAATATCAGAAATTGAACAACACATTAAAACAGACAATTATAGGGACATCTGGTGGCTCAGTCTGTTAAGCTATTGCCTCTTGGTTTTGGCTCTGGTTATAACCTGGCGGTCCTGGAATTCAGCCCCAAGTGGGGCTTTGTGCTCAGAGGGGAGTCTGCATGGGATTGTCTCTCTCCCTCTTACTCTGCCCCTCCCCCCACTCGTGTGCATGCTCTCTCTCTCTCTCAAATAAATAAATCTTTTTTTAAAAAGCAGATAATTATATTAGTGGGTGCTAAAAAAGCACTTAATAGGATTCATCAAGTAGACCTATTAAAAATCAATAAAATTGGAATACATATATATCATTGAAATCTTGAAAGTTTACCCAGAGATCTAGCAGCCAACCATTGCTCTAGCAGATGAAACATTAATGCCACTTCTGTTTCAAAAACAAGATTTGAAAATTCACTTTTACTTTTAATATTTCATAGTCCAATAAATTAAATAAAGTAAAATGAAATACATTGTGGGAATAGTAGGGAAAACTTACCAGTCATCTATTTTTACTTATATATGCTAAATACAAATAAAATCCTAAAATAAAAATCTACAATAATTCATATGATAATTTGGTAAAATATATATGAATGCAAGATAGAAATGTTTTTTCTCAATCAAANACATTATGTATGTGGAAATAGAAATAGGGAAATATTTTATTAATAACAGCAACAAAATCATACATTTTAAAACTATAGAAATAATTTAAACACGAATAATTTTATTGAAAATTTTTTAAAAAGTGTTAATAAGTGAAACACCTATCATATATTCTTGGATGTGAAAGCTTGTCATCATAAATGTTGATTCTCTTACATTTAATCTATAAAAATAATGTAATTCTTGTTAGGATTCCAAAGCTCTTGTTTGTTTTATGAGAGGGGGATCATTTTATACCATATTAACTAAGTCAGACTATGAGGCTACACTAATAGATCAATGATATGTGATTGTATACATGACACATATATATTACAATCCATGAAAAGGTCTGCAAAACGATGTACACACACGTTGAATGCCATCAGATGTTTCTGTCTTCTCATTTCTCTGCTGTGTTGCTGTTTAACTCCTAGAGTTTCCTCAGTTATTGGGGTGTAGATGTGGTGGGGAAATTAACAAACACAAAACAACCNGATGTACACACATGTTGAATGCCATCAGATGTTTCTGTCTTCTCGTTTCTCTGCTGCGTAGCTGTTTAACTCCTAGAGTTTCCTCAGTTATTGGGGTGTAGATGTGGTGGGGAAATTAACAAACACAAAACAACCACCAAGACACACTTGGAAGGTTGGGACAAGACCTAGATCCTGGCCTCTCTATGCCATGGATCTGTAGGGTAACAGTGGAGAGACCACTGCCTTCTCTGGAGCTTGTAAGCTTTCCTTAATGTCCACATGCACGCTTGCAAGGACAGTGGCATCCATGTATATGTGCTTATGTGTACCCGAGTCACCATGTCATGCACGGTGAACTGAGTTCTTGTCATGGAAACCATGGTGCCAGGTAGCCGTGAGCCACCAGATGTGGAGGGGCATCCTCCTCATTGAGCCCAACCCACCTTCTTGGACTGTAACCTCTTGAGTATTCTCTCTCTAATCCCCTTCATCTTGACACTATAGAGAATCGGGTTCATCAGAGGAGGAAGCAGGAAGTGGACATAGGAGAGAAGAGTATGGGCAGGCTGAGGTACTGGCACCCTGAGATGGTCAATGAGGGCCAGGAGGATCATGGGCACATAGAAGAGGAGCACAGCAGAGAGGTGGGCAGCACAGGTTTGAGCAGCCTTCCAGCGATCCTCGCTGGATCCCAAACCTTGCTACACCCTGCCAATTAGGCCATAGGAGAAGAAAATCAGCAGGGGGTCTAATCCCATGGTTGACAGAACCACCAAGAGACTGTAGACTGCACTCCAAGCTCCCGGGCAGGCCAAATGGGCTATATCTGGGTGCAGACAGTAAGAATGGGTCAGAATCTGGGAGTGGCAGTAGGGCATGTGGGCCAGGAGGAATGGCAGGGGCAGGTGGAGACCCAGGCATCGGAAAGCGATAGCCACACCAATCTTGCTCAGGGCATCGTTGGTGAGGAGCGTTGGGTAGTGGAGAGGGCGGCAGATGGCTAGTGCTCGATCTAAGGCCATGGCGAGCAAGAGAGAGGACTCCATGACAGAAAAGACGTGGACAAAGAACATCTGTAGGAGGCAAGCTGAGGCAGGGATGCACGAACGCCAGCAAAGGCAAGACCCGGCAGGGTGGGCATCAGGGCCGTGGCCAAGCCAACATCAGACACACTCAGCAGGAAGAGGAAGAAGTACATTGGGCGGAGAAGGTGGGATCCAGGGCAATGACCCAGAGGGTAGTACCGTTGCCCAGGGCAGAGAGAAGGTCGATGGTGATGAGTGGTATCGTCCACCAGGAGGGTACGGCTGACAGACCTGGCATGCCCACCAACAAGAAGCTGGGGGCCATTGAAGTGTTATCAGGGCTGACCGGTTGGGGAATGTTGACATAGCTCTGATTCCCACTTTGAACTCTGGAACCTGAAAACTGATTGGAAAGCTTTACTTACTATTTTGACTCATTTTCATGAATGCTATCTAAAACAGCCTGCCTCCTCCTTCCCCAGCCCCAGCACACACACGCTTACACATTCCTCCCTTCGCTGCATACACGTACATTCTACTCTCTATGCCGTGCTCATCTCTGGTCTTGCAGTATTTCCAAAGCTGTCCTTAAATCTGTTCCTCTCCCTAAATTGTTTCCCCACTTTCCTTTAACCTTGCCTTTTCTTGTAGCTTTTTCCTAACTCATGTCCCACCATCAATGGCAAACACCTGCGAGGGGGTCTATACTCCTATAAATACCATTTCGGCTCCACTCACCCCCAGACATTCTGACTTCCATGCTGCCTCAACACACTCACATTTCAGGGGNACATTTCAGGGGACTTTAAGCGCTCTCATTAAAGTCACCAAATACCCCTTGAGTACTGAAGCAAGGGGCACTCATAGTTCCTAAATTAATGTATTTTTCAATGACCTTTGGCTGCTACAAATCCAGTTTCTCCTTTTCTTCTTAACTCTACCTGGTAGAAGTTAACTGCTCAGTTCACCTTGCTGTGTCCTGCCCAAGGTGTATCTTGGCGTTTTTGAGCGATCTTTATTTGGGTCTCTTCTTTTTCTTCAGTGGTCTTATCTACTCTCATGACATTAACTAAATTCTGTAAACTGATGAATCACAAATATATCCCCCTAGATCATTGTATATTTATCTTACCCTGGAAATCTCTACTCTTATGTCCCATTCATTTTTATTTTGTTTTACATTTTATTTTATTTTATTTTATTATTTTATTTTATTTTATTTTATTTTATTTTATTTTATTTTATTTTATAGAGAAAGAGAGACAGAAAGCAGGGGCTGGGGGAGGGGCCAAGGGATAGGGAGAAACAGACTGCCTGCTGAGCAGGGATCAGGAAGTGGGGCTGTATCCCAGGACCCTGGGATTATGATCTGAGCTGAACTCAGATGCTTAACCCACTGAGTCACTCAGGTGCCCCACTCCCATTTATTTTAAACTCATATAATAGAGAACAGATCTTCACAAATGCATCTTAAAACTTTTTCCACTTTCCTCAGTTAGGAGACAGTGGTAGGGAAATTATAACAATGACACAAGAAAAAGAGTAAAAAGGGAATATATCTTGATTTCCTAAGTCAGTTGGTGATATCACCACTCACCAGTTTCCCAACATAAAAGCCTCGCAATTAACCTCACTTCACATATAATGTCCAAATAGTTTTTCTCCTTTCAACAAGAAGGACTGATCACACACTATAGTCGTATCTCCTTCCCTCAGTCAAATGCCCAAAAAAGTTAGAGTGGAAATTCCAGACAAAAGGACAATGAAATTGTGATGTGGGGAAAAGAAAAAGAAAGACATGCTAAGTTATGTTCTTAGGGGAATAATGTGGATGTAAATTAAATCTAAATATTTATTATGAAATTCTCAATGTATATATTCTAAAAATATCAAGTTAAATATTTTAAAATTAAATGTTAAACTTTCAAAGTATAAGGGAGAGTAAATGAAGCAAAGGCCTTAATCAATCTAACAGAAAGCATTAAAAAAGGAATGAAGAGGGGCGCCTGGGTGGCTCAGTTGGTTAAGCACCTGAATCTCGAATTTGGCTCAGGTCACAATCTCAGTCAGGGTTGTGAGACGGAGTCCCGTGTAGGCTCTGAACTGAGCGTGGAGCCTGCTTAAGGTTTCTCTCTCCCTCTGCCTTGCCTCTCTCCCCCTTCTTAAAAAAAATGGATTGAACAGGAACAGATACTCATTTGTAGCGGGATTGAGTGAGGGGTTGAAAAACCCTCTCCTGAAGAGCAACTGCAAAACTGGTAAAACTGTCAATAACACCATCTTAACACCCTGAAAGCCATCAGAAACATCAGCCCGTTCATGAAAACTACAGAACTTTGGGAAATAACTTCCACGTTATTGACATTCTGGCTGGGGCTGCCCTCATTATCCCCACTGCCTCCAGTCCTGTCAGCAGTGGTAAAACAGGGAAAGCTGACAGCTTTGTTCCACTGCCTGAGCTGGCTTCTTTGATTTGGAGCTTGTAGGTCAGTGTGGTGATGTTGGTGGCAGGCCAGTAGGGAGGCCCGAGGCTCTACTAGCTTGAGGTTGTGACCATCTTCGGGGTGAGCCATGCATTAGCAGACTAGCTGGGTATTTCATAGGGAGTTCTAGTGAATTGGCAAATGGATTTCCAGCCATAACATCAGTTACAAAGTAAAGTACTAAACACTCCTCATAAAAAATAGACACTGTTAGGATAAAGAAAGCAAGAAATAACTATACTCTGCACATTGGAGTCATACTGTAGATGCCAAGGTATATAAGTTGAAAGTAAAAAGGTGGGAAAACATATACCATAGAAACAACAACTATAAGATGGCTAGAGTGGCTATACCAGTATCAGACAAACAAGTCTTCAAGACAGGAAATATTATTTGACAAAGATATTTCATAGTGAAATGAGGAAAAATATCAGAAAGATTGACATGTATAAATGCACATGGAATAACACTAGATTCCTAAAATACATGAAAGAAACCTGACAAAATTAAAAGAAGAAATAAATGATTCAACACTATCAGTTGGAGATTTCGATATCCCATTCTCATTAATTAGACAATTAGAAAAACAGCAAAGAAACAGAAATCTTGAACAACATTATGAATCAAAATGACATTTATAGAATACACAACATTGTGTATGATAGACTATAGTCTGGGTGACAAAATAAGCCTCAATAAACTTTAAAACAATAAATCATACCAAGTATCTTTCTGGGTACAATGGGACTAATTTAGAGAACTCTAATAGTAAGAAACAACTTTAAGCAACACACTTTTAAATAATCGATGGGTTAAAGAAGAGGTAGCCAGGGAAATTAAAAACTATTTTGAATTACATAAAAAAGAAAACAGAGCATACCAATACTATCATGTACAGTTACAGCCTAGATCGGAAAAGAAGGTCACGAATCAATCACCTGTACTTGTACCTTAAGTAGTTGTAAAACAAAGACCAATCAAACCCAAAGTAGGTGCGGGTGATATAATTAGGAAAGGATCAATAAAATGGAAAATTGAAAACAAGAGAGATAATCCATGAAACCAAAATTTGTTCTTTGAAAAGATAAAATTGAAATAATACTAAATCGCCAAAAATAATAATAAATCACCAAAAATAATAATAAATTACCAAACAAAAAATAATAAATTACCGAACTGACTCAAGGAGAAATAGGAACTCTGTACAGACCTATAATAAATAAAGAAATGCAATTACTCATTTAAATTTTTCTACAAAGAAACCCCAGGCTCAGATGGCTTCATTGATGAATTACATCAAAAATCAGCATAAGAACTAATATTAAATGTTTCTCAAGAGTTTTTTTTTTAATAGGGGAGACTTTTTAAAAATCCAACCCATTATAGTCCCCATGGTGGAATTAGTGATTTTATAAGGAGATGAAGGAACAGAGCTCTCTCTGCCAGATGAGGATAGAGTAAGAAGTTATCCTTCTGTAAGAAAGGAAAAGTCTTCTGACCCGGAATCAATTCACTGGAATCTAAAATTTGGACACCCCAGACTTCAGACTCTGAGGAGTAAATCTATGTTGTTAAAGTACATATATANAGTACATATATAAAAATCCAACTCATGCTAGGATTATAGTGTGTCCTTGAATCTAAAGCTAGACAAAGACATCACAGAAAACTATAGATAAATATCTCAGCAGTGAATAGACATACAAAATATTAATGTAATAGCAAATAAAATTCAGCAACATCTAAAAAGAATTATATACTTTGACTAAGTGCGATTTATCTCATAATAAGGTTGGTTTTACATTTCAAAATCAGTGACTGTAATATGCCTTATTAATAGAATAAAAACCAAAAACTTCATGGTTATCCCAATAGGCACAGTAAAAGAATTCATCAAAATCCTCTACTCATTCATGATAAAAGCTCTTCCCAAAATAGAAATAGAAAGGAACTCCTCAATCTGATAAAGGGCATCTGTGAATAAACCTACCGCTAACATCATACTTGCCTTTAAGATTTAGAAATAGGAAAAGTTATCTGCTTTTGCCACTTTTATTCAACATTGTAGTGAGGATTCTAGGTAATGCATGAAAGAAAAAAAATTAAAATGTCCACTTTGGCAAGGAAGTTATAAAATGATTGTTATTCACAGAGGGCATGAACCTATATGTAAAAAATTCTAAGGAATCCATAACAAATAGTTCAAAAATTAATCAATGAGTTTCACAGGGTCGCTGGATATGAATTCAAGATACAAATATCAATTGTGTGTTTATAAATAGCAGTGAACAATCGGAGAATAAAATTAAGAAAATTGTATTCACAATAGCATCAAAAATTTAAAAATAGGAATAAATTTAACAAAAAATACACTATTGTACACTGAAAACTATGAAACAATGCTGAGAGAAATTAAAGAAGCTCCAAATAAATGGAGAGACATTCCATATTTATGGATTGGAAGACTCAAGATAGTCGATATAGTTAAAATATTTATCTCAAGATAGTCGATATAGTTAAAATATTTATGAATACAGAATATTTCGGTATCTCTCAGTTATCCCCCAAATTACCTGTAGTTTCAACAATATCCCTAACAAAGGGCCAGGTCCTTTTG
>NW_023179554.1:0-160 GCF_002007445.2 Ailuropoda melanoleuca
TCGATCCAGTGAGCACACCGGAGCTCCGGAGCTCCGTGAGATGCTTGGTGGTGCACGCTCCCGGCTCCCGGCTCATGGACTCAGTCTGCCGTTTCCAGAGTGCGGGTCCGCGGTCCGCCCGCTCCCCAGTGCAGGTGGCCCGCCAGCCGCCCTGCGCGCG